>NC_138343.1:76637027-76742027 GCF_046562875.1 Panthera onca
TGAGGAGTAAGTAGGAATGTGTGCTGTAGTTTGTTAAATTAAAAAAAAAAAATCAGTGAATGACTGCAGCAAGTTAAAAGTGCAAGCATCACATGCAGTCATCCCTTTTGGCCTGTTCTCCTCAAATATTAACAGATACAGTGACATTCCCCACTTTCTATTTACTATCACCCTCCACCTACAAACTTATAACTGTTTTACTCACTTTTCTAACATAATCTCCTACACTTACTTTCTGCCACTGAATGAATAAAACCATCAGTTAACTGTCTTCTGTAACAGGGAAAAGTTATTTTCACTGCAGAGTATACTCAAGGGGTTTGAGATATAGAGCGTTTACTTCCCCCTCAAAACCTAACTTTCTATAATCTTTTTCCTTATACTACCATTAAGTCTATAAAGCACATCTCTTTAGTCCTAGAACAAGTATAGATCACTTGGATAATCACAGTACGAGACATCTTACATAATTCAGTCTGATCCCCTTTTAAAATAGAAGAAACTGAGGCTCAGAACTAGCCAACTTGCCTAAACACAACTGTCAAATGCAATAATTTGATTACATCCCTGATTATGAAATAAGAGAAATAAATAGAAGCACCCTGACCCTTCTTTTGCATCCCACATAGAGCACTGGGCAGAAAACTGGCCTGAGATACAGTTAAGTTCAGTGATTCTTGTTCTTGCATCAAATAGCAATTATCCATCTTCCTCCTCAGAAATTAATTACCAACTTCAAGTTTTTAAATTGTAAACTTCATTCTTACCCAGCTAAAAGTTTCATTCACTGTTAATGAGCAGATATCCTTTAACAGATACTCTAGAAAGATCCAATTTATGCAATACATTACACTTAGTTGTTTTTTTACCTCAATACTATGTTACTTGATTAACTATACTCTTATTTCATTTTTCAAAACCCATATATGAAATCTCTGAGGTGGCAACAGGCACTATGTATTGGTAAAAAAGCCTCTTTCAGATATAGAGGAAGCAGAGTTTATCATAATTGGGAGATTTAATATTTTCTACTTCTGAGAGAAAAAACTCTCCATCCTTTAACCAAATATATGAACGCTTGTGGACAGCTAATATTCAAAACACATAATTCAGGAGCACATTCTGTAAAACATAGCAGGAAATATCCTAGACTGATTTTCATTTATTACACAGAATTCTAGTTATTTAGAATTATGATTATTTTCACAAGTATGACCAATAGCAACAGCTCAATACACATTTCTTGAAATTCTGGGCATTTCTCAGTGGCTCAAAGCTTTCAAGTATTCTTTAAGAAACAAAGGTATGTTATGCAATTATTTAACAGGTTTGAGCAATACTTGTTTTTCATTAATCTACCAACATTTTAAATTTAGACAATTTTCACTTACATTTGATTCTTTGCTGCTTGCCTCTGAGCTTTTCTTTCTTTCCTTTTCTGATCTGGTGGCTTAGCAAAAACAATTTCAATATTTTCTCCCTCCAAATCTTTGCCATTCATTTCTTCCATAGCCTTAAAAAATGAGGTACTGATCAACAGAGAGGACTTTAACAACAATTTTAATTCATTTGAAGTCAAAAAATCAGTTCATTAATGTTGGAAGGATGAGATCCAATAGGACTGTTAGATTTTTATCTAAAGATCCAGCTCTTCAACTTATTAACTTTTTGACTTAGTTTAGTGAGTTATACAATTTGCTAAGGCCAATAAAGGTTAACTGGAGTAGATTACATGACCTCTGAGTGTCCTTCAACTTTTTAGAATACTCTTGATACTAGAATGACTAAAAATCATTAGTTTAATTTAGATGCCTACAATAGTTCTTTTACCTTGACAGCACCATCTCGCTCATCAAAATGAATGAAGGCATAATCTTTTAGTTTCTTCACTCGTTCCAGTTTCCCAAACTGACTAAATGCTTTTTCTAAAATCTCTTCTGTTACAGTATTGGCAAGGTTACGTACAAACAGAACTTTTACCTGAAAATTAAGAAAAAAACAGAAACTCTCTGTGTATTTCCAAAGGGTTCAATTTCCAGGATGCCACCACCCCACCCACCATACATAGTTTTAGTCATTACCCATTAGACAAACATCAGAAATATTATATGACTAAGTTTTCAACTCATTTGAGTAAATACCGAGGAATGACTGCTGGATCTGATGAGTGAAAAACCTGAACAGACACCTCATCAAAGATACAAGCATACGAAGAGATGCTCAACCTGACGTCCTTAGAGAACTGCATTTAAAAGCAACAATGAGGGGCACCTGGCTGGTTCAGTCGGTGGAACACGCAACTCTTGATCTCGGGGTTTTAAGTTCAAAGCCCCACACTGGGTGTAGAGAGTAGTTTTTAAAAATCTCTTTAAAAACATAAATAAAAACAAAAACAATGAAATGCCACCACATACCTATTAGAATGGCCAAAACCCAACACTAACACCACCCAATGCTGGTAAGGATATGGAACAGAAACACTGCTAGTGGAAATGCAAAATGGTACAGCCACTGTGGAGAACAGTTCAGTTTTTTTTATAAAACTAAACATACTTTACCATACAATCTGATGATTGCACTTTTTGGTATTTACCCAAATCGGTTGAAAACATGTCCACATAAAAACCTGCATATGGTTGTTTACAGCAGCTTTACTCATAACTGTCAAAATTTGGAACCAAAATGTTCTTCAGTAGGTGAATGGATAAACTGCAGTACCTCCAGACAATGGATTATTATTCGGTGTTAAAAAGAAATGAGCCATCAATCAAGCCATGAAAAGACATGGAGGAATCTTAAATGCATGTAACCAAGTACAAGAAGATGATCTATATTGTATGATTCCAACCATAGGACATTTGGGAAAAGGCAAAACTATGGAGACAATAAAAAATCAATAGCTGTCAGGGGTTAGAGGGGATGGTGGGGATGGTAGGGATGGGGGAATCAGGGAGGATTCCTAGGGTAGTAAAACTATTCTGTATGATGCTATAATGAATGCATATCATACATTTGTCAAACCCATAGAATGTACAATAGAATAAATCCTAACATGAACTATGGACTTGAGAGTACATAAGAACTCTAAGTTTTTCAAAATAAAGCAAACAATGCTTAACAGTTTTTATTAAATTAGTAATTACTTTGTAATCAATGTAATCAAAGATGGAGGTGGTCATTTCCTACTAATGTGAATTCCATGCCTTGAGATAGTTGTTGAACACTTAACACAGGTGGTCAAAACTAATTAGAATCTGCTTCTGAAAGGTGGATAAAGAAGGGAGGGAGCATTCAAAATACTGACAAATTCTTTTAATCCAGAAATCGCCTCAAAGTAGTTATAAAAGTTGACCTTGACCCTTTGTTAGGAAACATCATTTCCTCCTAAAATACCTGAAATAACACCTGAATTTAATAATCCAATAAGAACTTAATAGGCCAATGGAAAAAATAATATGAAGTATTTTCTGTCCTCAAGACTACTTATCCTTTAGTAATATTCACAATTCTGGCATTCACACTACTTTCTTGATTTAAGTGAATGAGCTGTATCTGCTATCCTATCACCATTAAGAGGGCTTCTTAAATGACAAAGAGTAGAATAACTTAACTAGAACTGCACTAGTGAGTAAAGTGTTGACTCAAGAGATGTTTGTTCTCATAGGATGTCTCAACTGACTGCTGAAGCAGGATACCTAATAATAGCTAAACCTTGTAACTGCAGCAGCTCTGCTGAGGCCAATACAGTTCACTATTTTTAGGAGTAGGACTTTTAACACAAAAACCATGAAAGCTAATGGCGCCATTCTCAAAAATGCAAAAAAAATTGCTCTTAGAATACACACAAAACTGATGGTGAATTACTTCCACAGCATGTAGGCTAACTACTCATCATCATGAGAGTGACAGCTACACAATTATGATTGAGTGTCCACAAATAAATTTTTATATTTACTCTCTATGCACTTGGTTTCATTTCTGATGTGTGGCCTTTATAATAAAGAACACTTCTCTCACTTTCAAAAACATGGTTTTGTGAAAAGTATACAATTCATTTTGTAAGTTTCTTACTTCTCTAAAGCCTCCCGAATCCCTTTTGCCACCAACCTATCAAAAAAAAACTGACTGTCATTACCTTTGCCATCACTTCAGGATCAGGATCTTCTATAGGATCAGCCCATTCAACAGTTCCAACATTTCCCCAGACCTTGACTTTACCACTCATTAACCTACGCCTTGCCTGGGCAGCTGTTTTGTGATCTTCATATTCAAGGAAGCAAAAGCCTCTGTTTTTTTTCTTGTCATCTGGTTGGTGGTATAAAATGACGTCTGTGAGACCCTCTGAAAATAAGCAACCATTCCAGAAAAATTAGGTAAAATAAGAAAAAAGAAGATCAAAGGATTTTTCTACTACTTGAATATAAAAATGAAAAATAATCTCTTTTCTTTGAAGAGGACTCTCAAAAACATTGGTCCAGATAACTGACCTAATACACACACCTTCCAAGTGTTCTCAACACAAAAATCCCCATGAAAAAAAATGTATTCTTTTTAATTAGACCCAAGGACTATTCTTCCAATAAATGACAAGGGGCATAAAATTTTTACATAACAATTATAAAAATGGCAGTGTAAGTCAGATATGGTTAGACACTTTTCTCATTATGTAAATAAACATTAAAATTCCTTTTGATGGCACTTTCCTGGCCTCAGATATCAGTAACTATTTCAAATGAGATATTAGTATCACGTAAGATTTTGAATGTTCCTGGAGACTGGTAACAGTCTGATAATCTGCTAAATATTCTAGGCAGACAAAACAATAAAACAATAAAAGCAGCTTGGTTTGGTCACTATTCTAAAAAATGCTTTAGATTTCAAAGAAATTACACCATACTGACATTGATTATATAATCTCTTGCTTATAAAAATACTTACCATTCCAATAATTTAGAAAATCTAATCATTACAGAAACAATCCCACTAAGAATGTCAAGCTAGCACCTAAAAATGCATAAAACACACCGATTCCAAAACGAGATGCACAGATTCTGCAGATAGTTCAAATCTCAACTGCATTCCTTATGAACTACACAGCATTCAGCAAGTTATTTCCCAAAACCCTCAGTACCTGTTTTCCTTATCTTACTTACAAAATACTTACAGAATGGAGCTACCTATCTCCCACAGTTGGGAGTAAGAATGCCAGTCAATAAATGTAGCATTTGTAACAGTGTTTGACATGCAGAAGTACGCAATTACCTTCAGTATTAGAAGTGCATCTCCTTCCACATAAATCCAACTTACCTGTTACTTTGCTAAATTCTTCAAGAATCTGTTCCTTGGTTTTACTCTTAGGAATAGAGCCCACAAAAAGCCTATTGTTGGCCACTGAGATGCAGACACCAATGTGTTTTCCAGAACGAATTTCATGATTATTATACTGAAAGGGGAAGAAGTGTACCATATTTTTAAAATACTTACAAAATATTTTATTATAAATGATTATAAACATAGATGCAACTTTTTAGGCAAATTTCAATGCTATGTTTATCAAGTATTTTTATCCTTTAAAAATATAGTTAGCATACGTAAGAGGAAATTGTAATCTGCGACAGATATGAAGATTACACTGACAAAACACTTAAAAAGTTTATGAATTAAAATAACGCAAAAATTTGTTAAATCCTTGAAACTTAGGAAACTTGGTAAATTAGGAATCAGGTCTGAGCAGCTTAAATTCAAAACTGCTGATTCCACAATACCTTAATTTCTACTTAAATTCATCCTGGCAACCAGTTATCCTCATGCAAGAGAAATGGGATTCAAATACCAGCAAGCTTTCTGCCTTTCTGTTAACCAGCATCAAATCTATTTTTTTCCATCTCCCTTTCACTCTTGTAAGAAGTTGCAATAAGTGATTTTCAGCTTCAAATATAAGTCTAAAAGGAGAGAACCTTCTTTTCCTGAATCCAACCCTACTTTTTTCCCCATTTCATTTTCAACAAACCTACAATAAGGTTGAAAAAAAATAAGTGGACTGATTAGGGTGCACATATAGAAGCAGCTATAAAACTACAGTAAAAAGTCAAGTCTTCATGTAACCCATACCCCATAGAAGGATGAGATATTTATTATACAGGCAAAACCCAATCTGTCAAAGTCACAAATCTACTAATCAGTATTGATTTACAAACCGAAGTTCAAAAATATTCAAGTTATCAGGGAAAGTGAATTATTTGTATTACACAGTTAAAACTACCTCAAAATTTCATGTTAGCAATAATGGTAGCAGCAGTTACAATTTGATTAATCCCCCACACCTGGCCTCAAAATCTGTTTTGAGTAAGTGCAAGTGGAGCTATAAACACTAAAGAATCAACATAAATTTCTATACAATTTATAGGCCAGCCTTATGGCCAAAGTGAAACCATTCCTCTCCCATTTTGAAAGTAAGCTTTATACCCCATGTGGGGCTTGAACTCACAACCCTGAGATCTAGTTGCATGCTCCATTGACTGAGCCAGCCAGGCACCTCTCCTCTTCCATTCTTGCATTAAAGGTACATCAGGTACAAGACAAGAAAGCATACAGTAAGTCAGAAAATCAATTCCTCCCTGTCCCTTTCTCCATCTCCAGATACTCAAAATCTAACATGAAATTCAAATGTCCTTCCTCCAGTTCAGAACGGCTTTGTACTTCCTACCTCACTGATTCAATTCATGCTATCAAAGTCTCTGGTCATCATGATCCCAGGATTATTTATATTCTCTACACTTATGCCAGAGACTTAAAAAAAAAAAAAAAAAAAAAAAGGAACGAGGACAAGGGTGCACAGCTGGCTCTGTCAGTGGAGCATGCAACTCATGATCTCACAGTCATAAGTTCGAGCCCCACAACTGGGCATGGAGCCTACTTACAAAACAAACAAAAAAAGAGATGACAGTTTTTGCCTATTGAAAACAAATTCAATGACTCCCCATCACCGCTAGATAAAGTTCAAATACTTGGACATCACATAAGTTTATCCTAAAATTCCTAGTATGTCCCCCTTCTCTCCACAACACTAAAATCTTAGCTACTTACACCTGAGTTCTCAAACAGCTTTTAGACTGCTAAGCCTCCGAATAAAATGCTTTCTCTGAAACTTCCATCATCCAAACTCCAGATGTGAGCTCACTCTGCAATACCTACATCCTAAAAAACAGGTCAACAGAAAACCCTTCTACGCTTAACACAAACCAACAGTTCTAAAAGGAGTGATTTTGCTCCCCAGGGGACATTTGACAATGTCTAGAGACATTTTTGGTTGTCAACTAGGGATGTGGGCTTACTGCTGGTTATTTAGTGGGTACGAAGGCCAGAGATGATACTAAATATCCTACAATTCAGAGGATAGCCCAGTAAAACAGAATTATCAGATCTAAAATATCAACAGTACTGAGGCTGAAAAAGCCTGCCACAACTTTTTCCCCCATGGCATTTATATTAAGACCAAAAACCTCTTAAAACTAGAAATATATAGATTACCTGCAAACAGTAGTGCTATGGCTGAATCCATCATTGTATGGGATTATGAACAAGTAGACTACAATACCTTATAACAAATAAATTAATCTAAGAAACACAAATTACTTTTAAGACACGTGCATTCCCTAGATTTTTATAATCTAGCATCAGAACACAACCTTAATGACAAATCAATGGCTTTCAATTTGATCTAATCTGTAACCCCAGGAGTTGACAAAAACTAAGATATCAAAAAAATAGAAAAAAATACATAATATTCAAAGGTGAAAGTAAGAGTTATTTTGAAGATGACAGAACTTGGCATAGTTTTCCTTCTGTGTTTTTCATTTTCCAAAAGTTCTAAGAGCTAGACCTGTTTACTATAAGGAAACATCTAAATCTAAGTTTTAAAAAACTTAGAAAAAGTTGTGGGGCACCTGGGTGGCTCAGTTGGTTACACATCTGACTCGATTTCAGCTCAGGTCATGATCTTACAGTTATGAGATCTGCACTTGGGTGTGTGTAGCTTGCTTAAGATTCTCTCTTCCTCTGCCCCTCCCCTGCTTGCACGCATTGTCTCCCTCTCTCAAAAATAAAAATAAATAAATAAATAAAATAAAATAAAAAATTCTTAGTTATAACACATCCATCAACATTTAACAATTCTGCTTCAAAGTAGTAATGACTGTTTCTGTTATTATTTACAGAAGAAAAGCTTCTTCACTTCTAATTCATCATCACTTGCCCTGCTAATAAGGTTTACCAATCCTGGATAGGTAGAAGGTAATTTAGGATGACTGTGGTCTCTAAACAGTATAAGTGACATGAAGAGTTATTGGGACTTCTAAACTAAACTATAATGCTTCATCCACATTTTTTTTAATTAAAAAAAAAAAACAAAAAAAAAAAACAATTAGAGCTAACACACAGAGAGTAAACCGGCTCTTCAATTAAAATAAATCATTAAAGGGGCAAAGGAGACCCTCTGGGCATATTGTCCAAAAAAGCAAAAGTACCCAGAGGGGCGCATGGCTGGCTCGGTAAGGCACAGCATCCAACTCTTGATCTCAGGGTCGGGGGCTTACGCCCACATCTGGTGTAGAGACTACTTAAGAGAGGGGGGAAAAAAGTACATAGTACCCAGAAATAAGCATTTCTTGAAGCAGTGCCCTATTAAACATGCATTTTTATGTGCATCTGAATTATTTAACGGTTCTCACTCTTTAATAATTTTAAGACCAATCTATCACCATAAATTCACAAACGTTGCACCCCAGCAGGTGGGTAACAGTGAGATGAGTGGCAGAAGGGCATGATGAAACTGTTCTGAACCTTAACACAGATTCTAATGTAATGCTGATAAATCGTAACTCTCAACAGGTAATACATCAGGACACTATCACAGTATCAAAATTAACAACAACAAAAAAAACGTGATGCCTTCCAACAAGGAAGTTGGGCGGTGATGTTAAGATATTTAAAAAATCTAGCTTTCAGGGACACTTGGGTGGCTCAGTTGGTTAAGTGTCCGAATTGGGCTCAGGTCATGATCTCACAGTTCGTGAGTTCGAGCCCCAAATCGGGCTGTCAGCCAAGATCAGCCAAGATCTGATGTCAGTCAGATCCTCTGTCTCCCTCTCTGCCCCTCCCCAGCTCCGGCACGTGCTCCGTCTCTCTCAAAAATAAACATTAAGGTCGCTGGAGTGGCTCAGTTAGTTGGTTAAGCGTCCCAACTCTTGGGTTTAGGCTCAGGTCAGGATTTCACTGTTTCTAAGTCTGGGCCCTCCAACAGGCTGTGTGCTGACAGCATGGAGCCTGCTTGGGATTCTCTGTCTCCCTCTCTCTGCCTCTCCCCTGCTTGCTCTCTCTCTCAAAATAAATAAACTTTAAAATATATAAATAAGATAAACATTTTTAAAGAATCTTTCAGATTCAGTATCATAGTGAGGTGACCAAATAAAACAAAGATGAACTTTGAACATTAATCAATACAGTTTCACTCTTTCAGAACACCAAAACTGGAGTTGTACAGTACAGAACATTCCCACCATCTAGGCTTAAAATCTCAAGTCACTTTTTCCTGCCATCGTAGCCAGTCACCAAATGCCCCCAAATTTAGCAATCTCAGATTTGGAATCTAACTCAGAAGTGGTTTTTCAGTCCTAACTCTTCCCACAGCAGCAAAGCCACTACCTCCTCAGCCTACTTTATTCTTAAACATTTCTTAAGTAGAAAATACTGAAGCCAAAATCTACTTCCCTAAAAATTCTACAATAACTATAGATTTTCTTCCCCAGATGACAGCACTTCATATACTCCACACAATGCTCAGCATTTAGCTGTTCTCTAAACCTGGCTAATCATCCCTTCTCTGATACTGGCAAACTAATGTGCCTCCCAAGAGTGTCACCAAATAGTGATATCCATAACATAATACTGTAGACACAGACTGAGAATGAGGAATCTAGAATAAATTGGAGACTATTGCTAATCTTCCACTTCTAAACATTTTTCTGTAACACAACAGTCCATGATTACCTGAGCTTATTTGGCAACCACACCACACTGCTTACTTACACTACAGCTTACTTGTGAAATCAGTTGTATATAGGACTTGACGTTTGTCCTGACTCAATTCCATCTTGCTGATGTTAACTATCTGTTTCAGGCTATCACAATCTTTTAAGATTCTGATTTTTGTCATCCAGGGCATTTATCACTGACTACATGAAGACTCAAGTAACCAGACATGACAGCAGTCCAGCTATGCCCTGATTTATAAATCATTGACAAAAATTAGAATGGAACATATAGCTTACCATCGCCTATTATTTCTCCTTTCAAAATCTCTAACCTCTCTCCTTTCTGTATAGCTGCCACTTTCCTGGTCTTTGTTCTCTTCATCCAAACATTCTTCATTATTCTGTTTTTTATACTATGCTACCCACATCAACACTTGAAAGTTTAATGGCACCATGGAAACTTAGCCCCATAGTCATGACTACTACCTTCTGGCACTGACTTTATACTATACTAGTTTCATCTCCCATTTCCTTCAACAATACACTGCTTCAACTAGATTACCTATTTCCTTTCACTGTCCTGCTCAAACTTCTTGATCACAAAGCCTTCCAAAATAACCCCAACACAATCTATGCCTTCATCCCTGTTAGCATCTGAAAAAGGCATTTGCATCCCTGTTACCCTCTGAACGATGCATCTGTGTCCTATAAAATCATGAACTCAATCAAACTACCATGTAGGTCCAAAGTCTTCATGTTAAACACACTATTTGCTAAAGTGCTACAAAGTATGTCGTGGACCTATCTTGTCAACTGCATTCATCAAAATGGTTTTATACATGCTACACCAGTGTACACCAACCACTTCAGTGAATAAAACCCATCAGTGCCTATCAAAACCATAACTGTTTTAGTTTTTTTGTTTTACATTTATTTTTGAGAGACAGAGCACAAGTGGGGGAGGGGCAGAGACAGAAGGAGACACAGAATCTGAAGCAGGCTCCAGGCTCTAAGTTGTCAGCACAGAGCCCGACGCGGGGCTCGAACTCATGAACTGTGAGATCATGATCTGAGCCAAAGTGGGACGCTTAACCGACTGAGCCACCCACGCGCCCTAAAACCGTAACTTTTAATATGCAAATAGAGATCAACTATTCCAGTATTTGTAATATAGGCACTATTAGCATTTTCAGCAGGGTATTTATTTCTATTATCTAGGACTGCAATGGACACTAAAATGCCAGTGGCCCTGAGTTCCAATTCCAGCAGCACACCACAGAAATACATATACACACTTGCCTGCCCTTCTTCCCGGTCTTTGGGACAACAAACACTACACATTTGGGTATTTCCAAATATGCCCCTGGGGATGAGGGGGAAAGCATTACCCCCTATAAATGTACATTAATTCAAAGTTGACACTGAATACATAATTACAAACGGAAATCAGAAAACCTTTAAATACTAATATGGGACTATAACTAATATGGGAAATATAAGTTCTTGGGTCATAAATAATAGATTAGATGACACTAGTCAGCCAGTCAGGTTATTTATCTAGCACCTACTGAATTATTACATAGTGGCACTGTTGTAAATGTCAGGAATACAGGAAAAAAGAGCTTGTATGCTGGAGGAGAGAGATAAGCAAATACTTTACAAAGCCAAGAAATAATTTTAAGTACATCTGAGCATTCTATTTTATTGTGTTCATGATACAGTCACAGAGCAACTGGGTAGTAAGCTGCTCAAAGTCAGGAAAGGCCTTCTAGGAAGACCTCATCTATAAGAAGGCAGTAGCCATGGTAGCTGGGGGAGTGTTCAAAAGCGGAAGAGCAGAAGGTGGCCTTGAGATGGAAATGGTCACAGCTTATGTGGGAGGCAAAGTATGGACAGAGGAGTAATAAAGAAAAAGAAATGTAAGCAGAAACTTGATCAGAAAGGGCCTTGTTTGGAAGCCATTATTAGAGTTTTCAGCATGGGAATGTTGTGATCTAACCTATGCTGTTGAATGGTAAAACTGTAAAGGGGCAATGGAAAGCAGTGACTAGCTAGAAGCACTCTTTGAATGGTACTTTAGACTAATGTGGTAGCAATGTAGATAGATTCCAAAAATATTCTGGCAGCAGAAACAGAACTTATTTCCTGTGCTCCTTTTTAACACTACCTAAGTAACTACATAATTAAAGAATTAGGCTACCTGATGACATAATTTATATCGCTGGCTTTAAACTGTTAGGTCTGGTCAACGATAAGAACTCAAGCTAAACAAACCTGGTATCGAACTAAAGCTATATGGCCTCCTATAAGTCACCCAGGCTATTTACTCTTCTGCAGAATGAAGATAATTCCAGTTGCTTTAAAAAATAGGTAGTATTTAAAGGTAATAATGTAACACCCTAGCAGAGCTCCTGTGTCTTAACAAGCACCCAACAGGTAACTATTATTCACCTTTCACGAACTTAGCTCCTGCTTCCCTGGCAAGATTTTCATCATTTGGCAATAAATTTATTGCCCAAAATATGAAGCAAATGTTAGCTGAAAACCATTTAAAAAGTCTACAGGTGCTTAACTTAATGCCTCTTTTTCAGCTGTTATTATCAATTAACCTATTTTTACAAGTAATTCGATGCAAATTTAAAATCCACAAAAATTTTTTAAAGTAAACTCTACCCCCAAAGTGGGGCTCAAACTCACGACCCTGTGATCAAGAGTCACATGCTCTAGCGACTGAGCCAGCCAGGCACCCCAGAATCCACAATAGTTTTTAATCTGGGGGACAGGGAGGGGAGGGATTATTCCTGGATCATACTAAAAATAAGGCCAAATACATAATCTTTTTTTTAAAGTAAGTTCTACACCCAACATGGGGCCTGAACTCATGACCCAGAGACGAAGAGTCACATACTCTACCAACTGAGCCAGCCAGACTATCTTGATCTAAAGGTACTCAAGACACTCAAAGGACAGGAAAGCAAAAAGAAATGGTGCTTCCTGCTTCCATCTTGTCTGATCTATAAATAATCCCAAATAGACATTTTTTTAAAACTTATTATCTACAACTAGAATGACCATTCTATTAATCTTCTATAAAAATTCACCTTGGATATTGGTGTAATTCAAGTAGACTCTCATGACATGACAGAAGAAGGGTCAGTTTTCAAAATATGCTCCCTTAAAGAACACATTTAGAAGAGTACTCATTTGCACAATACTAAGTAGCAAAAGACGTCCTAGTTAACTTGATTTATTTCTCTAGAATATTTCATTTCCTCAAAAGTCTAGTCCTCCCTTTTTACTGTTACATTACGGCAAACCTCCCAATTCTGTTATCAACATAATCCTACCACAGTAAAACACCCTTTAAAAAAAAGCAACGATGTGGGGCACTTGGGTGGCTCAGTCGGTTAAGTGTCCAACTTCGGTTCAGGTTACGATCTCGCAGTTCCAGAGTTCGAGCCCCACATCAGGGTCTGTGCAGACAGCTCAGAGCCTGGAGCCTGCTTCAGATTCTGTCTCCCTCCCTCTCTGCCCCTCCCCAGCTTACACTGTTGTCTCTCTCACTCTCAAAAATATTAAAAAATTTAAAAATAAAATAAAAAATTTTTAAAAAAGCAACGATGATATATCCATTTCACCCTAGTGGATATAGTGGTAAAACCATTACAAAATGCAAAACTTCCTAATTTATCAGACAGGAAAAAATAAACATGTTCCCAGATAAGGACTCCAATCACAAAACCAGAAAAAATGTAAAAAAGAACAAGAATTATTATTAGTTCCTGGATAAATTAAAATGGCTGGCTAGCTACCTATGGAACTTTCTGAATTATAACTGAAAACTTAACTATATTAATGAGACTACATCCTAAGCCCACAGCAATGCAATTTTGGACTGTATTATTTGTTAAGCCAAGGCAACTGCCCAAACTGAAACATTATTTCATAATGACTATTTACTGGCACTCAAAATCGTCATGTTACAATAGGATTATAGATCATCTTCCTCTAATGAAGTATTTTTTATGGATTTTGGACATTGTCTACAAATACTGCAGTGAGGACCTGCCATAAATAGTGCATTTTGGTAGCAAGAATTAAGTGGCCTACAAATGTTGGTTTAATGATTCCTTTTAAAAATGTTAATACACAAATCACCACTTATACACTAAGTAACCACCCTTGTTAAACAGAATAAAAGCTTTATGTAATACCTAATATATAAAATGGGTCTGAAATTAATGGTAAATTCTGTACTAGCTTGCCGCAGTAAGATAGTTTGCTGCCTTCTCATTCACATTTCCGTATTAAAATTTACTGCTACTCTATTGCTACCTGGCAAAAATGTTCTATTTGTTTATAGATTAAACCAGATGATTTCTAAAGTTATCTTTCCAGAACTCTAAAAAGTCCTTAATTTTACATGAACTGCTCAAAACTAAAATTTTGACAGCCCAAAGGTTACAAGTGAATGGTTCCCTATAGAACTATAGCTGCTCTGAAATAGGAAGCATTCTTTAAATGAGGGAAAAATCACCCATGATTTAAAAGTACCTAAACTCCCAAATTCTTTTTTAGAGACACCACCTATAATCTTTCAAGCAGCACTATTCTAATGTTAAGTTTTTATCATAGTCAATTACACACACCAAATGAGAAATTCAATCACCATGGAAAGCAAAACAAAGTATAGTTGGCTTTTCCCCTTAAGGTATGCCTTAAAATGTAGACCATCTGATGGTGAGGAAAAGAAAAATTCAGGAAAAATCAGTCCAAGAATTTTAAGATTGTTTAGTATCCCCTACAAAATATGTAAGCCAATAAAGCAAATTTAACAAATACCTGCCATAGCGGACAATTTTACAAAAGTTCCTCCCCAGTTTACTTTTTGATACATTTCTTGGGTTGAAATTAACCCTTGACCTCTTCAATTATAAAATGTAGAATCCATGTGAGCCACAAAATTTAATAAAACTAGTTTCAAGAAGAGCTAAGCCATAATTTGATTAAAGCTCTTTTTTTAAAGTTGGCAACGTAACTAGGTCTTCACACCTTACATCTGGTACTTTAAATCAAATATTGCCACTCAGCATGAAATCTTTTATTTCATGAACTAGAAGTTTGTCATCACAATGTCTTTGTGATATATTTTATGGAAAAAGGAATGGCCCAGGTACAGCCACAAAATAAGGAAGCCCTACCTATTACAGTCACTTTCTTAAATCTTTTAACATTCCTATTAAAGAGTAAAAAAATCACTAAGCTAGATGTTTCAAAGAACTTGAGTAACTCAGAATTCTGACACTGTGCCTTATATATAGATCCTCAGTCCAGTCAACTACACATATAAAGAATACTGCTACAATGACTACAACAAAGAATGTAAAAGTGCCTAATCAGCACTTCAAAAAACATTTGGTTAACTCTCAGGCAAAATAAGAAAAAACTTGACTTTAATTAAAGACAGTGAATGTGAAGACTGGAAGAAAAAAACTTACCAGTTTAACAGCCTCCTGAGCGGCTTCTTTTGTACAAAAAGTGACAAACGCATAACCTCTATTGAGACCAGTGAGTGGATCCATCATTAGACGAAGATCCCATATCGGTCCAGCTTTCTCAAATAATGGAACAAGTTCATCCTCAAACAGATCTCTTGGGATCTTCCCCACAAATATCTGTAAATTAAACATGAAGTAAAAAACCATGGAGAGTTTCTTTAGGAAACCAGATACCTGCGCATTTACTACAAAAGGTACAAGTTTTTAGTTTCTTTACCTCAGTGCCAACAGAAGGCTGCTGACCTGAATAAACGGAATCTGGAGGCGGTCCCCCATACTTCCTCTGTCCAGTGGTCACATCAAGTGTGTAGCCTGTTCTTTCCAATAGTGCCTTGAAAAGTTCAAATGTCATTAATACATTTAATTCACAAGACCACACCCATGCATTTCACAGTTAAAAATCAATCTTGTTCAAAGCATTCCATTTACCTTGGCAACAATCCCTACAGTTTTCTGGTATGTTATAGAATTTCTCCTTTAATGTACCCTTGTAGTAGCTCTAATTTTTAATGAAAATTTCAGGGCTCTACTCAAATTATTTCTGGTTTCCAATTAACTAGTGTTTAGCAAACAAACAACTAATATTGATTCATTAACATCTTTCAAGCCAGGGTCTGTACCTGTTCTGCTAATTTCTCCTAACTGTACCTAATTTGCTTGAGTTTAATTCTCTCCCAAAGGAGGAACTGGGGTAAAGCTCCTTAATAAACTCCCTGTATCCCACACTTCTAATACACACTGCCAGCAATTCTGGGCACCAACCTTTGTAAAAATTACATTCCCCAAGAATGCCCCTTAACTTAGGAGTTACAGGAAATATAACAACTTAATTCATCTGACATTCAAGCACCATGCTTCCCCAGATGGCATGGTTCATTCATAACAAATGAGAGCCAAAATGACTTTGAAAACTTTATGTAATTGCAACAATGTGAAATAACTTCTAGGTCTTATCTCCCCTAGAAGTGAACTGTTAAAATTTAAACAGTTCCTATTTACTAATCAGTGGTAGTTTCTCCTATCCCTTGGTATAAGGCAAAAGTACTAGAAAGTTGTCTACAATTAGCCTAAACAAACAAACAAAAAAACCCAAGAATTATTCTCCTCTGCCATCTCAACCAAAGTACAAAACCTGCTTTCTAAATAATAAAATCTAGTAATTGGCTAATAAATTCTGAAAAGAACAAAAACAAGCTAACACCAAGCACAATGACAAATTTTATCAAAATGCTGTCAAATGACCTGGGGTCACCTCAGTCTCTAGAAACGAAAATGACTAGACAGATTTCAAACACTTTCTACCCAAAAAACAATAAATATCTGTGAAAAAATACTATGATAAAAAAACTCCTCTATTACTAAACTCTAACAAAAAGGCCCACAAAGTGCTACATTATTTTTAAGCAGTCTTTTTCTATCATACCCCAATGTTTATTTACGGATGCAACATTGGGCAACAAAAATAAACTGAAATCTATTACTAGAACATAAACTAAACCACTAAATGTCTCATCTTCCCTTTTTCCCATATGTAATCCCTGCACTTTTCACCTTCATCTTTATATGACTTAAATACTTTTTATATCAATCCCTAAAAAATAGAAAAAAACTTATTCCTCAAACATCCTATAAAAGTGTCACTATGTCTTCTTGCTGCAATTTAAGAGACACTGAAGCTTCAAGCCACTCCCTCCCAGACAGAAAAGTCAAAATAAACTTTACGTTTTTTTTTTTTTACAGGAAGATTTTTTTTTTCAACGTTTTTTATTTATTTTGGGGACAGAGAGAGACAGAGCATGAACGGGGGAGGGGCAGAGAGAGAGGGAGACACAGATTCAGAAACAGGCTCCAGGCTCTGAGCCATCAGCCCAGAGCCTGACTCGGGGCTTGAAGTCACGGACCACGAGATCGTGACCTGGCTGAAGTTGGACGCTTAACCGACTGCGCCACCCAGGCGCCCCTAAACTTTACATTTTTAATAAAAATTTAATAATCCTAACTCCCAAAATGTAAATTTAATCACAACTGATATAGTAAAGACATCTACACTCCATTTCTATGGAAAAAACTGGATTTATGGTTTAAACACAATTCACTCACAGCCTGACCTGTAAAAGCCTCAAATATATGAATGATATTAACAGTTAACTCCTTATTCCAAGCTTCCCTCCTCCCATACCATTAAAACATCACTTAACACTCATAATTAACTTTCTTAAACCATAACTCTTGGTTCAAAGAGCATCAGCACACTGTAATAAGAGCACCAGATTAAAACTAGCATGATCACATTTTCTATAAACTGAAACCTCAACACAACTAAAAACCAAAACAAAGATCACAACCTAGTTGCATTTGAGGCCATTTATTGCTCTACATGACCTTAAAAAAATAACTTCCACTCCCAACCTCAGTTTCTTCACTTGCATTTCCACACTCCTCAATTTTACTGATAAAAAGCTGCCTTTAGAAATGAACAAATCAGCCTTAAAATCAATAGTAATAGAAAAGAAGGTAGTGTTAAAAATTCTAAATCCATTTAACTTGGGAGTCTGTGAATTCTAAGATAAGTCAACTGTTAAATGTACACTCCTCACCAAGTATGGGATGAACGGATTCCCTCCCATTTTTGTTCTACTGTCACTAATCTGGACTTCCAGCTTTTCAAAAAATGTTTAGAAATATGGTAGATGGTATTTAGGTCTTTGCTTTAGAATACCAAGAAACACTGATTTAATGCATAACTTAACAAGAAAAACTTAAAAGTGAGTTGTTCTAAAAACAGAAATAACTAAAGGCAGGAAACTTTTCAAAAGGCAGTAATTAGAAAAGATTAACAAATTATCTCAGGTTATTAACTCTCAACATCTTAAAGATGCACACCCACATTTCACATCCAAAGAATATTTACACCAAAGCTAAAAAAAAAAGTCCTTGAAAGAACTTAAATATGACGGGGGGGAGGGATTAAAAAGAAAAGTTTTTAAAGACATACCTTAATTTTTGCCTCATCTGGTCCTTTGCTAGAATCTGCTACTTTGGTCCCTTGTTTTTCTCTCTGCCTATAAGTCTTCATGACTCCACATAAAAAGGCACTTTTGTTCTATAAAAAAATTTTCCAATCACATTTAACAATGGTCTTATCTGTATCTAATCCAATAAAACAAACCATATCAAAACTACTCATGTTTTTTCTAGTTACACTGACATCAACATTACCTGAACATGAGAGAGATCACTGTCTTTAAACTGCTGAAGAACTGCCAATGCGCCGTCTTCATTGAATTCTTTTAAAGCCTCGATAGCTCTTTCATCTAAGTCACTATGTGCAACCAGCCCTGGAGAAGAGAAAACTGAATTAGTTGTCAACTTTTAATATTTTAAGAAACTTTTTTTAAGAAACCATATTTGCCAATACAGGTACATGCTTGCCAAGTAAGAATTCTTCCATTTCCCTTACCTATATGAGAAACACACATGCTTTAATCATTCTGAACTAAATAAAACCTCTCAACCACACTTACAATGAATCGACTTCTTTTACATCTTCTTCTAAGTCACATAGTTCTAAACGCTAAGTATTTCTACAGTAAATATGTAAATCCTAAAATCAACCAACAAAGTACCAAGCATGACAACTGAACCTCTACACGATTTCAAATACCACTAGGAAAAAAGCAACAGCCACACCAAGACAGACAAGTCTATAGTTACCAGTTATTTAACAAGAATCCTACTATAAAAATACCCCAAAAAGTCACATGGCCTGCTCCCAACATTTAGCAGCTGTTGCTACCATCATATACTTATCCATCTGGCCAGCCAGCCTTTACCTCCTAACCCTTCCTTCTTCCCTCCCTCTCTACACCTTAACCTCTAGTTCACAACTATCACAACAAGGCAAAACTCTAGTTCCCACACTTATTGGAAACCACAAAAAGTTGCTATTTTAGCTCAAAGCCAGAAATCCAATAGAAAAATTTCATAATATAATTTTGCAAGTGTTAGTTCTTACCTGCAACGTAAATTTCATCTAGTTTTTCAGCAACTTTCTGTGGTAAACCAGCATCAAGCAATGTCTGAAAATTTTCTGAATGGATAACTGCAGAAGTAGTATCCATGGGCTCTTCAGTACCATTTCCATTAACATGTTCTGTAGCCATGTTTCCAGAGATCTGTTCAAACGCAATAAGCAAAATTAAACTAGGATCTTCAAAAAGGGTAGAGGAAATATAAGAGCCCCAATCTTTACTTTCTCTACCAATTTCTACACCAGCCAGCCTGCGCCTCCCTTTAAAGAAGCCTTACAGTCACTATCGCCTGACAAGCCAGATTTGGAGCGCGGGGCAGAGGAGGACAGATTCACTATGTTTTTCCTTAGCACCACCCCTGACTCACCTGCTAACACTCCCTAGGAAAAACCATATTACAAATGGAGCCCAATCAGCACGAGGACAAGCCAGCGTGCCACATGCAGCTGTGGCAGTACAGAGAATGAGGTGTGTGGAGAAAGCAAAGCTGGGCTTTTCTCTCTCAAAGGTAAACCCCCAAAGTGCGCGCTTTTCCCGCCTGCCGCTTATAGATCTGTAACAACAGCCAGCGAAGAACAAAGCGCTCACACAAGCTACCTTCCTACCACCCAATTTCTCCACCCTTCACCCCCGCACCCAAAGCCCGCCCCCAACTCCGCACCCAAAGCGGCAGCCTCACCGCTGCGGCCACCAGGAGCCCATTAGAAACACGTGCTCTGCGCCTTCAAATGTCCTACAACTTCCTCCAGCGGAAACCCACCGAGTCCCAGGCCAAGACGACCATCACCGACTCCCAACGTCAACCTGAAGCCAAGATCGGAGCCCCCAGAAAGCAGCAGCAGCACAACCTCGCCCCTCCACACCGAGGCCGCGGCGGCGCCAGGCCACAGGCTCTCCCCGCCCCCCCCAGCGCCGCCGTCTCCGCCGTGACACATGGCTCTCTCCGCCCCGGGCGCCGGCGACCCCCGGCCGCCCGCCCGCACCGCCGAGACCTGAGCCGCGGCGCATGGTGCAAGCCCCCACCCCTCTCCCGTCCGTGCAGTGACTGCGGCGCCGGAGCCAGCTGTCCCACCCCCAGACAGAGGCCAGTAACCCGGCAGAGTGAGGGCGTTCCGCGAACTGCCTAACGCCCGCCGGACCGCGAGCACCACCCAAGCTCGCCGCGCGGCTGCGGGACGGGACCAGCTCCTCTCCGCCCACTCCCGCGCCGCGGTGACGGCCACGACAGCACCAACTCCGCCGCCGCTCGCGGTCCGCGCGGGCCATGGGGCCGCCTCCTCCCTGGAGCGCCGCAGACAAAGCCCGAACGGCGGCAGCACATGGAGAATAGAAGGAAGTGGCGGCGCGGGCTGCGGCCTACTCTCAAGCAGCCCCAGTCAACGTGCTCCTCTCCCCCTTGGAATCCATTTTCCAGAAAAGCCGGGTTCTCCCCACACCTCCCTCGCCCAGCTCACTCCACAATGTCACGGTGCTCCCCTCCCAGACCCGGGTCCTGGCGGTCGTTACCTCCCCGTTGGGCTGCGGCGGAAGAATCCTGTCCGAGGAGATCGGGTTGCGGGAAACGCGTGCTCGCTGCTCCCTGTGTCCGGCGCGAGTGGAGCTGTTGTAAAATGGCGGCCGAAGCTCACGCCGCTGGCAGCAAACCCGATCCAGTTCCACTCGCCTCCGAGCGCGCTCCCGGTGCGCGCGCGCGCGCCCGCGTGACCCCCCCCCCCTTCCCTCCCCTCCCTCGCGCGTCCGCTTCTCTCACTCCCTCTGCCCCTGCCCTCCTCCAGCTCCTCCTTCTCCCCCTACCACCACCGCCACCGCCACCACCACCACCACCAGCAGCAGCCTCCGTCCGCCTCCTTCTCTCAGTCTTTCTTCTTCCCCTCCCTGCTCCTTTGCCCCACCACTCCCAGTCCCGTCCGCGGCCCCTCAGGCACGAGTGACCGCCTTTCCCCTCCTCGCTCGAACGCTCGCTCACACCCTCCCTCGCTCGCTCTCTCGACTCCGTCCCCCAGTCCCAGCCGAGTCGGCTCCTCTCTTTCTCTCTCCCGCGCTGACGTGACGACGTAGCCTACGCCTCGGGACGCGCGCCCGCGGGCTCCGCCCCCACGCCCCGCCACCTCCCTTGCTCCTCACCTCCCGGGGGAGGGGGACGCAAGACCCCGCCCTTCCGCTCCGGCGGCGACGGAGGGGACGAGAGTGAATGAAAGACCCGCCCCTTCCCTTCCCGACACTCCCCCTCCCGCTCTCCTCCAGGCGGGGCGGGCCGGCTCAGCGTGTCCCACTCGTTCTCCTTTGTCAGGAGACAGGCATCTCCCCACCCCGCCCCACCCCACCCCCACCGCAGCACCACGCGCACGCCACCCCCACCGAGCTCCTGCGCGTCCCAACCCCCGCCCCGTCCCGGGCCCGCGAGGCACGGGGCTAGGGGCGCGGAACGCTACCGCAGCTGCCTGAGAACACCCACCGATCCGTGCGCGCCCGGCCCCCGCCCCCGGCGCCGCGGCCGCGTAGCCGTTCGCGGCGGTGTCCACGCCGCCGCCGCCCGGCGCTCTTCTCGCTCGGGAAGCTGCAGGCGCACGTGTCCCCCGGGGCGGGGCGAGGCAGACAATGGGGCGGCGGGGGGAGGGGAGTGGCGCCGAGACCCGCAGACCTCTGGTTAACCTAGCCGGTGGGACTCGAGTACGGGAGTCGCTACGGGGAGAGCGGTTCTCCCTGGCCGGACAATGGGACCTCCCGGGGCCCCGCGCCCGCGCAGCTTCACTTTCGCGAAAACCTTGGGCGGAGGGAGGGGTTCCCGTGGCTCGAACGAGGAAACCCTGGCTGCTTTTAGGAGGAACGGGGCTCGTTCCAGCGGACCCAGAAGCGACTCCGGCCGTGGGATGATACGAAGGCCAGATTTGGAAGCGAAACCGCCCGGTGGTGAAGAGTTGTGCAATAGTCTGTTTCAGTCCCTGGCCTTTTAAGCAGTTAAGGGCTTCCTCATAGCACAGTTTGAGCAACTTGAAGTAGCACAAAGCTGTGTGGTTAGGGCAACTGTGAGGAACATATCTGTGTTTCTTTTTAAAAATCTTAGTAACTAAATGTTACGTGAAGTGACATTTCCTTTGTAGCCGTTTACTAGTACAAGAAAGACAAGACAAAGACGTTAGAATTTCAGTCGCGGTATGGATACTAACTTTATCCAATTCAACTGTAATCTAATAGTGTCCTTTTTATTGAAAAGCTTTTTAAGAGCTCACTGGTTCCCGAAATAAGCTCTATGCTGTGACAACAAATCAGTGGTTCGAGGAAAAGTTAGATGAATACTCTTCAAAGTGATTAAGCACATAAAATGCTAGATTATTTTCCATAGGTAGCTGGAAATATGAAATATTTGACCAAAGTACTATCTAGCCTATCTGTTCAGCAAGGATCTGACATCTCCGCTACCTAAAAATCCCTTACTATTAAACATATATCTGCTATGGTATGCAGCTAATTCAGCAACAAGGATTTTAGCTCCTAATCCAAAGGTAGATAATCTTATAAATGAAAAACAACCCACATATTTACTACAAAAATAAAAAATGAGTAATCTTAGGAATTAAAGAATGAAAATAATGCATCTGAACCATCCAACGCTTTTTTTAGACCTTCCTGGTGATGGACATTCCTTAAAAAAAAAAAAAAAAAAAAAAGAAGCCTTTACCTAGGCAATGTGCTCTACCAAATAACCAAGACTCCCAAATTAAAATCTCTAGCTCTTCTCTGACCTCTGATTCCTTTGTCTAACCACCCCTGGACCTTTATGTGGGTTTTCAGGCCCTCCAAAACAACATTTCAAAACTGAGCACATGTTCTACCCCCCCAGCCACCCACCCAATCTTCTATCTCCAGAGTTCCCATCTTCATGAACATCGATCATTTGCATCCAGCAGCATTAGCTGGAAACTAAAGAGAAATCCAAGACACCACTTTCTCCCTCTCAAAGCCTTGTCAGTTAACCAAAATCTTGTCAGTTTTGTGTTCTAATGTATCTTCTCTTCTCTATATATTGCAGCCAGAGGACAAGTCACCATCAACTACCACCTGGACTAATGATCTATAGCTTCTTGATCGTTCATCCACCTTGCAGCTTTCCTAATCCATTCAAAGCCCAAGTGTCTTCCCCCACCCTCACTTCTCTTTTCATTGCAAATAAGACCCTGTGGAGCATCTGCTTAAAACCCTTCATTAGTTTCCCATTACACTTAGAACAAAAGCAAAAATCTTTAACTAGATCAACAAAGCCCTCCATGATCTGTTCAACCTGTCTCCTCAGCCACATTTCAGCCACTCTTCCAGCTTTGGCTGGCCTTCTTTCGATTCTGACACTTTTCAGGTTTGTACACACTGAGGACCTACACAGAGATGTGACTGATCCCCTAACCAGGCCTGAGAAAAAAGCAATCAGCCATGCTCTCCATTTGACACCTTTTTCAGTGAAGCAATAGTGTAATTTTCTTCCTGATCTACAGAACTTATTCCAGGCTTGACTCCAAGAATTACTACTACTGAAACATAGGAATCCCTAATAATACTAAATAACACAATAAAACAAAGCAAAACAAACAAACAAAAAAAAACCTACTAGATTGATTTGGTATAGTAGATACATGGGGCTAGATTAAAATGTATATGAAAGATCTGCCACAAGAAAGTGGTCAATAAGTATGTCTCCCTAATTGCTGAATCTTCTCTAGTACTTAGCACAGAATGTTTACTAAATATTTGCTGAATAAAACCAAAGAACAATAAAAGCTGAGACCCAAACAACCTTGATTCCAATATCAGATCTGCTACTCATGGAGAGTGAGGTTGAATAAATCATTTTACTTCTCAGAATTTCTATTTCCCCATCTATTAAAGAAGTTCATTGAGGGGCACCTGGGTGGCATCAGTTAAGCATCTGACTCTTGGTTTAGGCTCAGACCATGATCTCATAAGTTTGTGAGATCCAGCCCCATGTCAGGCTCTGAACTGACAGCACAGAGCCTGCTTGGGATTCTCTGTCTCCCCGTCTCTCTGATCCTCCCCATCTCATGCATGCTTCCTCTCTCTCTCTCTCTCTCTCTCTCTCTCAAAATAAATAAAACATTTAAAAAAATTAAAAGAAGTTCATTGAAACAGATACTTTTTAAGATCTAGCTCAAACATTTTATAATGTATAAAAAAAAATCTCCAGGGCACCTGGGTGGCTCAGTCAGTTGAGTGTCTGACTTAGGCTCAGTTCATGATCTCACAGTTGGTTCATGAGTTCGAGCCCCACATTGGGCTCTGTGCTGACAGTTCACAGCCTGGAAACTGCTTCAGATTCTGTGTCTCAGTCTCTGCCCCACCCCACTCATGCTCTGTCTCTCTCAAAAATAAACATTAAAAAAATTTTTTTTAAATTCTCAAACTCTTTCTCTGACTTCTCACTGCTTTAAAAATATTCACATGTCCTATCTGCCATTTAGGATCTTCCCCATTTGAATCCCAACTTCCTTTTATAGCAAAATAGCCTGCTACTCCCCTTATATGGACCCCCTTTCCAAACAAAATAAACAGCAAAGACAACAAAGATTGATAATATCTGATTGGAATATCATCCCTAGTGTAGATGTGGAGAACTCAACACATTCACTGTTAGTGAGAAGACAAATTGATATAACTTATAGAAAGTAATTTGTCTATAATGCTTATTGCACTATTGTTTTTAATCCTGTACATAAGTGTGTGTGTGTGTGTGTGTGTATTATTATATATATAACCTAAACATCCAGTAATAGGGGACTGACAGAATAAATTGTAGTGCATTCACATAGTGCATTATTCTGGAGCCACTGAAAATAATGAAATAGCTATGGATGTCCAAACATGTAAAGATATTCAGGTTACATTCTTAAATTAAAAAAAAAAAAAAGTCAGGGCGCCTGGGTGGCTCAGTCAGTGAAGCATCTGACTTCCACTCTCCTAGTGATCTCCCCAGTTCGTGAGTTTGAGCGCCACATCAGGCTCTGCGCTGATGGTGTGAGCCTGCATGGGATTCTCTCTCTCCCCTCTCTGCCCCTTCCCCACTTGCATACTCTCTCTCTCTCTCTCTTTCAAAATAAATAAACTTAAAAAAAGTCACCTGTAGAATAATGTAGAGTGTGACATTTATTCATTTAATTGAGCACCTTCTGTGTACTAAGCTCCATTGTATGCACGAGGCTTACAATGATGTATGTCAAGATATAGTCATAGGTGATCCCTGACTCATGAAGCTTGCAGGTCTGTATGTATGTGTATAACCAGGTAAGCATGGCTATAAAGATTTTTGTTTCTATAGAAAATAATTACAATTAGAGATAAGGATGGGGTGGAGGGAGACCATCACTTTTTACTTCATACACTTTGGTTATACTTTTTACGATAAATATGTATTTTTACTTATTTTTAATTTTTTTAACGTTTACTTTTTGAGAGAGAGAGAGACAGACAGAGCATGAGCAGGTGAGGGGCAGGGAAAGAGAGGCAGACACAGAATCCAAAGCAGGCTCCAGGCTCTGAGCTGTCAGCACAGAGACTGACACAGGGTTTGAACTCGTGAATTGTGAAATTATGACCTGAGCTGAAGTTGGACGCTTAACTGACTGAGCCACCCAGATGCCCCAAATATGTGCTTTTAAAGAGTTAATCATTGTGCTTGCTTCAGCAGCACATATATTAAACTGGAAAGATACAGGGAAGATTAGCACGGCCCCAGCACAAGGATGACCTGCAAATGTGTGAAGCTTCCATATTTAAAAAAAATTTTTAATTAAAAAAATTAAAAATTAAAAAATTATTTATGTGCCTCATGAGTGTCTTTTTACCCATGAAGTAGTGAAAGGGTTAATTTCACTACAGTTAATGAAATGCAGGCATATAGGCATGCCTGTTTGAATTTTTTGTCATCCAAAATTCTTCCACTTAGTGCCACACTGTTTAGAAAAAATCATATTTTCTTTTTCCTACATTTTCTAAACTTTCTTCAATTGCCATATATTACTGTGCTAATGGAGAGGGGATCCCAGAATTAACATAGTAAAAATCCACAATACACCATCATTCTTTCCACAGAACCATAAAACCTAGAACCAAAAGGGACTGGAAGTCATTCAATTCCATCTTCCTAGTAATCAAGAAATTTTTTGGAAAAAAAAGTGGAGTTTTTTTTCCTTAAAATAGATTTTTTCCTTAAAAAGTGGTTTTTTTCCTTAAAAAATAATTTTTGCCTTAAAAAAAAGAAAGTATTTTGCAACATCCATGACATCTTATCTTTATGGTAATTAAAGAGTAGATGTGATAAAATTAATTCCTGCTTTGCAAAGACACTGCTAAGAGAATGAAAAGAAAATCTACAGACTGGGAGAAAATCTTTGCAAAGCACGTTATTTGTTAAAGGACTAATATCCAAAGTATGCAAAGAACTCTGGAGTGCCTGGCTGGCTCAGTCAGTGGAGCATGTGACTCTTGATCTCAGGGCTGTGAGTTAGAGCCCCAGACTAGGTGTAGAGATTACTTTAAAAAAATTATAAATCTTAAAAACATATGTGAAAAGAATATTTAAAACTCAACAATAAGAAAGCAAAGAACTCTAAAAAAAAAAAAAAAGAAAAGAAAAGAAAAGAAAGCAAAGAACTCTATTAAAAGATGAACAAAAGTTCTGAATAAATACCTCACCAAAGAAGCTATACAGATGGCAATTAAACATATGAAAAGATGCTCAACACCACATATCATTAGGGAGTTGCAAATTAAAATAGGGAAATACTACCACACACCTATTAGAGCCAAAATCCAAAATACTGACACTAAATGCTGGCAAGGATGTAGAGCGACAGGAACTTTCAATCATTGCTAGTGAGAATGCAAAATGGTATAGCCACTTTGGAAGACAGTTTGGCAGTTTCTTACAAAATTAAACATACTCTTGCCTTATGATTCAGCAGTTGCATTCCTTGGTATTTACTCAAATGAATTGAAAACTTAAGTCCACACCAAAACCAAAAATGTACTGGGTGTTTACAGCAACTTTATTTATAATTGGCAATCTTGAAAGGAACTGAGATGCCCTTCAATAGGTGAATGGATAAACATACTTTGGTATTCATATAATGGAATATTATTCTGTGCTATAAAGAAATAAGCTATGAAGCCATGAAAAGACACAGAGGGATCTTAAATACATTTTGTTAAGTGAAAGAAACCAATCTGAAAGAGCTGCAAACTGTATGATTTCAACTGTATGACATTCCAGAAAATGCAAAGCTATTGAAAAAGGTCAATGGTTGTCAGGAGTTGAGAGGGAGGGAAGGATAGATAAATGGGTAGAACACAGGGAATTTTTAGGGCAGTGAAATGACACTATTATGATACTATAATGGTGGATACATGTCATTATACATTTGTCAAAACTCATAGAATGAACTACCTAAAGAATGAACACTAATGTAAACTGTGGACTTTAGTTAATAATAATGTATCAATATTCACTTGTCAGTTGTAACAAACATACCAACTAACGCACAATGTTAATAATAGGGGACACTGGGGTAGAGGAGGCCTGGGGAAAGGAGTATATGGAAACTATATTTTCTGCTCAGTTTTCTTAAACCTAAAAATGCTCTTTAAAAAATCTATTAATTTAAAAAATGCTAATGTATTTAAAAAATTTTTTTCCGTGTTTATTTATTTTTGAGAGAGATACAGAGTGTTAGCAGGGGAAGGGCAGAGAGAGAGGAAGACATAGAATCTGAAGAAGGCTCCAGGCTCTGAGTTGTCAGCACAGAGCCCGACAAGGGGCTCAGACTTACAAGCTGTGAGATGATGATCTGAGTCGAACTTGGCCACTTACCTGACTGAGCCACCTAGGCGCCCCCCAAATGCTAATGTTTTAAATATATTTGAAATGGTAGACATTCCTTCCATTGCTTTTTAAAAATCTTTAAAAAAATCTTTTTAGGAAGAGAGAGAGTGAGAATAGGGGAGAAGGGGTGAAAGAGAGAAAGAGAGAGAGAGAGAATCCTAAAAAGGCTCCATGCTTAGCGCCCAACACAGGGCTCAATCTCACGACCTGGGATCATGACCTGAGCTGAAACAAAGAGTTGGACACTCAACTAACTGAGTCACCAAGGTGCCCCTCTTTCTATTGCTTTTAGCTTCCTTTTCTTTTTTTCTTGTTTTTAAATTTGAAGTCCAATCTCAGGGGCACTTGGCTGGCTCAGTTGGAAGAACATGCAACACTTGATCTCAGGGGTGTGAGTTCGAGCCCCACATTGGGTATAGATATTACATAAACAAACAAACAAACAAACAAACTTTAAAGAAAAAAAGAGCCCAGTGTCATTTTGGCTCTTTGCATTTAACTTGTACAATGAAAGTTGACTGATTAAATTATAAGAAGCCACAAACTTTATACAGGTAACTACAAAAAGAACAAGGATTATGTAAACATAAACCATAATGGTTTTATCAAAATATTCCCATTCTATTCTGAATGGACTCCCAGAATACAAGCAATCTTTGGTGGCTCAGATTTTCATGATGAATCATGGCACAAAAGAGGAAAATATAGTAATAATCTTATACTGAACATGTCCATCATGGTATGTCTGAAAGCTCTTTCCAAGGGTAACTTTGCCCAAAGTCCCTGCTAAGGGAGCAGTCTAGGCTGTCAGAGTTTTACTCTGTATTACCACTCATCCTTGCCTTGCCACAGTTTATTAAACCAGCATCAGACACCAGACCATTTCTAGAGAAAAACCAAAGATAGAGTCAGTATCTTGAGGAGGAAGTTAGAGCTGAACTATAGGAGATCCTGTCAAACTAAAATTATAAGGAAACAGAAACCATAAATAAGCAGAAGCTAGGAGGAATCCACTTACTACATTCATCATTCCACAAACACATTTTGAGCACCAATAATGTGCCAGGCACTAAATTAAGCACTAGGAGAATAAAGCAGAAATATACCTCTTGCCTTCATGGAAATCACAGCTAAGTGAGAAAAATACAGAATAAATAAGGAAACAAAATATTTATAAAATATGATAAATGCAAAGAAGAAGTTAACATAATATAGTGTTACAGAATGACGGGAAGGAGGACCTACTTAGGCTGGTCAAGGAAGGCCTTTCAGAGGAAGTGACGTATAAACCAAGATCTGAAAGAGTAAACCAAGGGAAGTGAGGAATAAAAGGGAGCTGGAAGAATATTTCAATGAATAGCATGTGCGAAAACTCTGAGAGAAGAAAGAGCTTGGTCTTTCCTGAAAGGAAGCCAGTGTGGCCAAGCATATTTGGTAAAGAAGATAATGGCTCAAGATGAATTTTGAGAAGTTGATAGGAGCAGAGCTAAATTATGCAGGACTATGTAAGTGCAATGGGACACCATTAAATTTTTTCACATGTTTAGGAACAAAATAGATATTGGGGGATGATGATAGAGTTGGAACCAGCTAAGGATGAAGTTACTTGGATGAAGGTATTGCAGAAGAAGTAGAAAGAGGTGGGACATATTCAACAGTGTATTTTGAACCTAGTTTGCCAAGGACCAAGTAGTGGACTGAAAGTAGGGAGTTAAGGGGAAAATTGATGGATGTTGATGCCATTTCCTGAGTTGAGGAATTCTGAGAGAATAAGATTTCAGGAGAGTATCAGTTAAGAATCAACCAGGGAAGCAGAAGCACTGTGAGTATTATGGAGTAAGGAGTTTATTATAGGAATAAGAATTAATATGATGGGAGAAGAATAGGAAGCAATGGTTCAAAAGGGAAAGTTGGAGGATGAGGGCTGAGCCACTAACCAGCCCTCCTGAAGCCTGGGTGAATAAGGGAGACATTGAAGGGGAATATAGGAAGCTGGGCACATCCAGTTGCTGGAGTGGGGTCATGAAGGAGAACTAGTGGAGAGCTATAGGGAAGGATGTTCTGTGGCCTGTGGCAGGCCTGGAGTCACTGTTGGTTAGTAGGATTAACAGTTGGGAAAAAGAGTTGGATGCAGACCAGGGGAGGCAGAGACTAAACTGAAACCAAACAGAACCTTTGCATCTGTTTTTCACTACATTTAACAAAATTCACACATTGCATTTTATTGCTTTTTTATTTCTTTCAACTAAAATTTTTTTAAGTAATCTACCCCAACATCAAGAGTCACATGTTCTACTGACTGAGCCAGCGAAGTGCCCCTCTTTTGTTTCTTTTCACCTAGAACCAAACTGTCCAATACCATAGCTACTAGCTGCATGTGACTATTCAACTTAATTAACATTGAATAAAATCCAAAGTTCAGTTCCTGAGTCACACTAGCCTCCTATCAAGTGCTCAATAGCTACTTGTGGCTGGTGACTATGATATTGGGTAGCACTGATACAGAGCATTTCCATCACTGCAGAAAGTTCTATCAGACAGCACTAATCTATGAGCAATCACTCGCATTTTCAATTATCTTGTTATAAGAGTATTTATTTTCTTTTAATGTTTATTTATTTTTGAGAGAGAGAGAGAGAAAGCAAGTGGAGGAAGGGCAGAGAGAGAATGGGACAGAGGATCTGAAGCAAGGTCTGCGCTGACAGCAAAGAGCCTGATGTGGAGCTTGATCTCATGAACTGTGAGATCATGACCTGAGCTGAAATCAAGAGTTGGATACTTAACCAACTGAGCTACCCAGGTGCCCTTGCCTTTGTTTGTTTGTTTGCTTTTTAAATGTTTATTTATTTTTGAGAGAGACAGAGACAGAGAGAGTGCAGGAGGGGCAGAGTGAGAGGGAGACAGAAGATCTAAAGTGGGCTCTGTGCTGACACACAGTCTGTGCCACCCAGGTGCCCCTGTTTTGGTTTTTAAGATGGCAGAAGTGGGGCGCCTGGGTGGCGCAGTCGGTTAAGCGTCCGACTTCAGCCAGGTCATGATCTCGCAGTCCGTGGGTTCGTGCCCCGCGTTGGGCTCTGGGCTGATGGCTCGGAGCCTGGAGCCTGTTTCCGATTCTGTGTCTCCCTCTCTCTCTGCCCCTCCCCCGTTCATGCTCTGTCTCTCTCTGTCCCAAAAATAAATAAAAAACGTTGAAAAAAAAATTAAAAAAAAAAAAAAGATGGCAGAAGCATATTTATATACCTGTGGATAGAATTCAGTAGAAAGAAAAAGATGGAGGATACAGGAGAGAGAAGAGTTAACAAAGGAGTAAGGTTTTTGAGAAAACAAGAGTGAAAACAGTAGATATAAATAGTAGAAAGGGAGGGATTAGGCCAATGGGAAGCAGGAGGAAAAGAGACCAAAAATTCAGAGATGGACAAAAGATACTCTGAGAAAGAAAGACCATACACAGCAAGAGAGAAGACACAGAGTTGTCAGTCCCTTGAGCCTCCTGGGTCCTGTTGTCTCCCCAGGTCCAATTCTTGTGAGTGCTGACTGGACAATCAGTCTATCACTGAGTCTCAGATTCTTCAGTTCCACCCCGTGCCCCCAATGCTCATTCCCCTCCCATGTATCCTTCATGTAACAATCTATTTGGCTAAACTGAGTTCCTTGATCAAGCACAAAAGGGCCCTATTTGAATACTATCTAAGATTTAACACTTTATATGAATCCGTTGCATTACTTTGTCTATTTCTTCATCATAGCTGGTAAAATATGACATAATTTACTAGTTGTTTTTCTCCTTGTCTATGCATAGTGATTAGTGAAGTGGTAGAAAGGCCAGCAAGAAAAGTGTGAGGAAATATGGGGTGCCTGGGTGGGTCAGTCCGTTGAGCGTCTGACTGAATTTCAGCTCAGATCATGATCTCATGGTTTGTGAGTTGGAGCCCTGAGTCCAGCTCTGCGCTAATAGTGTGGGGCCTGCGTGGGATTCTCTCTCTCCCTCTCTCTCAAAGTAAATAAGTAAACATTAAAAAAAAAAAAAAAAGAAGAAGCATGAGGAAATAAAAGTCCTAGGTAACTGGGTCACAGAATCTTCCAATAAGAGAAAGATCATCATATGGTTATCAGACTACTAACTTGTATATCTTCAGTTTTGTTTGCATTTTAAATATATTTATTATTTTTTTCTTATAAAAAATAATATATGCTCTTAATGAGAATTCAAGCGTTAAATAAATACATAAAATAGAACTAAAAATGTCCTAGAACCTCATTTTCAGGGACAATTACTGTATAAAAATACAATTTTCTGATTTTTATCTCTCCAGATACTAATATTATATTCATATATTTGACAATAATTGTCTCACACCATATATGTGTGTGTATATATATATATATATACACACATAACTGATATAAAGTGCTTTTTTCACTTAATATGTGTATTTTACCTACTTTTCACATCATCACTAATTATTGCAATATTGTACTCTTATAATAATAAATATACTATTATACTTCAGCTGACTGATAGGATTTCCACATATAAAGCATATAGTTTTTTCCTACAGGAACCTTTAAAATGCTTGTCCTATAAACAAATATTAAAAAAAAATCCAAATGACCCTTGTACACATTACTGATGTACCAAATCTGATTAAAAATCATAGTAATATACATGACCGCATGGTCATTAGTTTCACACAAGTTCAGAGCTGCCTTGAATTTTTTTGAAGTCAGCATTTGACAATTTAGTCTTCCACAGGCTAAAGGTCAAATGTAATAGTGTAACAGCAGATTTTAGCCTCATTCCAAAGCCAAAGCCAAATTTCAGTGTAATATTCATAGCAAAATGTGTAGGCTGCAGCCAAAGCTTCACTTATAGGCAAATTTATGATGTTACGTATTTCCACTGTGGGAAAATACAGAACGATAATAAATGAACTAAGCATAACATTCCAATCAGAAATAGAGAACTATGGGGCACCTAGGTGGCTCAGTTGGTTAAGCATCTCACTCTTGATTTTGGCTCAGGTCACAATCTTACAGTTCATTAGATTGAGCCCCACGTCCAGCTCCATTCTGGCAGCACAGAGCCTGCTTTGTTGGGATTCTCTCTCTCTCTCTCTCTCTCTCTCTGCCCCTCCCCTGCTTGCTCTCTCTTGCTGGTGTGCTCTCTCTCAAAATAAATAAAATAAAATAAGAAATAAAGAACTATGAAATAACATAAGGTAAAATTTAAAAAGGAAAAATGAGGGTGATGGGCACTGAGGAGGGCACCTATTGGGATGAGCACTGGGTGTTGTATGGAAATCAATTTGACCATAAATTTCATATTAAAAAAATAAATACATAAATAAAAATTAAAAAAATAAAAAGGAAAAATGAGGAAAAACAGAAAAAATCCATTGAAAAATAGGAGAAGAATGTAATTCATTTATATACCCCAAAACTATTTTTCCTTCTAAAGAACCAGTAATACAGACTAAAGTCAGGCAGCTTAACTGAGGAAAGAGGGTAAAAACACAATTCAGAAAATTAAGAATGATAATACAATTACATTTACAAGATTTTGTTTTTAATCATGAATACTTTATGTACTACTCCATAATGCTGTGCTGTAAGTCTGGAAATTTGATAAAATTGAACATTTCCTAGGAAAATGTGTTATCAAATAAGTGAACTAAAAGACAGAAAAGAATTAAAAACTAAGGGAAGGGTGCCTGGGTGGCTCAGTCAGTTGATTTCTGCTCAGGTCATGATTGCACAGTGGACAGATTGAGTCCTGCATCAGGCTCCATGGTGGGCATGGAGCCTGCATGGGATTCTCTCTTTCTCCCCTCCCTGCCCTTCAAGTGTGCATTTGCTCTCTTTCTCAAAACAAATAAACATTAAAAAAAATACAACAGGAGAAATTAAAAAGATAAAGAATTAACTCCTCAAAGGGTTTTGGGCCTAGATAGTTTGAAGAGTGGATTCTTTCATGAAAAATATAATTATACTGTTATAGAAATGGTTACATAGAATGGAAAAAGAAAGTCTCTTAGTTCATTTTATAAAATCAGCATAAACTTTGATATAAAACCTGACAAAGCACAAACACACAAATTCAGAACAATTTCAACCATTAAAGAAATGTAAAAATCCTAAATAAAACAAGTACTTGCAAGTTAAATTCTCCAATTGGTTAGAAACATGGTCAAGTTTATCCTCAAACACCTGATCTAATACATCACATCAAGAGGTCAAATAGATCATTGCGACAGATGCCTAAAAGGCATATATGAAGGGGCACCTGGGTGGCTCAGTTGGTTGAGCATCCAACTTTGGCTCTGGTCGTGATCTCACGGTTTATAAGTCTGAGCCCTGCATTGGGCTCCATTGCTTCGTATCCTGTCCCCCTTTTTCTGCCCCTCCCTCTCAAAATAAATTAACATTTAAAAAGGCATATGATAAAAATAAAACCTACTTTCGAGTTTTGTTTTGTTTTGTTTGAGCGAGAAAGAGAGAGAGCATGAGCAGGGGAGGAGAAGAGAGAGAGGGGGACAGAATCCCAAGCAGGCTCCACAAAGTGTGCAGAGCCCCATGTGGGGCCGGAATTGTCCAAACTGTGAGATCATGACCTGAGCTGAAATCAAGAGTTGGACGCTTAACTTACTGAGCCACCCAGGTGACCCTGAGTCTTTTTAAAAAGTAATCTCTGGGGCGCCTGGGTGGCGCAGTCGGTTAAGCGTCCGACTTCAGCCAGGTCACGATCTCGTGGTCTGTGAGTTCGAGCCCCGCGTCAGGCTCTGGGCTGATGGCTCGGAGCCTGGAGCCTGTTTCCGATTCTGTGTCTCCCTCTCTCTCTGCCCCTCCGCCGTTCATGCTCTGTCTCTCTCTGTCCCAAAAATAAATAAAAAACGTTGAAAAAAAAATTAAAAAAAAAAAAAAGTAATCTCTATACCCAGGGTGGGGTTCAGAGTCACAACCCCAAGATCAATAGTTGCACACTCTACCAACTGAGCCAGCCAGGAGCTCCCTATATTTGAGTTTTATTTTTTATTTTTAAATTCTTTTTTTAAAATTTGCTTTAATGTTTATTTATTTTTGAGAGAGAGAGAGAGAGAAAGAGAGAGAGAGAGAGACAGAGCATGAATTGGGGGGGGGGGGGGCAGAGAGAGAGGGAGACACAGAAACTGAAGCAGGCTCCAGGCTCTGAGCTGTAAGCACAGAGCCTGATGCAGAGTTCAAACTCACAAGTTGTGAGATCATGACCTGAGCCGAAGTCAGACACTTAACCAACTGAGCCACCCAGATGCTCCTTAAATTCTTTTTAAAGTTTGTTTATTTGAGTGAGAGAGAGAGAGAGAGGGAGGGAGAGAGACGGACCGTGCACAGGGGAGGGACAGACAAGGGAAACAGAGAATCCCAACGGGACTCCACTCTGACAACATAGAGCCTGATGTGGGGCTCGAACTTATGAACTAGGAGATCTTGATCTGAGCCAGTCAGATGCTTAACAAAGTGGGCGCCTTTTGAGTTTTAATAATAATAAACCAGAAAGTGAATAAAAATTCCTTAAGATAATAAAAAATACTTTCATGAAATATAAGAAATATCACAGTTAACACTGAAAGACTAGTGTTTCTGTTAAAGTACAGAATACAAAGGGGATCCTGCCCTTACCAGTATTTAACAAGTTTAGGAGGGTTGCCTTGGTGGCTCAGTCGGTTGAGCGTGACTCTTGATCTCAGCTCAGGTCATGATCTCAAGGTTGGTGGGTTTGAGCCCCATATCGGATTTTGTGCTGACAGCCTGCTTGCAGTTCTCTCTCTCCTCTCTCTCTGCCCCTCTCCCTGCTTGTTGTGTACATCTATAACTAAAAGATCAATACAGCAGCCAGATAAGAAAGCCATCACCAATTCTATTAGATTTCCTGTATGCCAGCAATACCTGGTAATAAAAATATGGTGGGAAAGACTTCAGATTCACAATAATAAAACTTTACACATGTGTGTGTATTCATACACACATACACAAACATATATAAAATGGTCACCTCTAAAGGGATTGTGAAGATCATATATCAGGAAAATTATAAAACTTATATTCAGTGCTCTAAAAATAAGACTTGTATGAATGGAGAGATATAGAGATATATATTCTAAATGAGGTCAACTGTTGTAAAAATTGTCAATAGTTCCTAAATAGATTTGGGACAATAAGCCTCTGGAAATGAAGTTAATATATGTCGAGGATTTTAAAAGGAGTATGTTACTTAATCCAGTAATAATTTTGCTTCTAGGGCTTTATCTGAAGAAAATAATCACAGACCTTGAAAAAGATTTAAGTACAATGAGATGCATATATAATACTGTAATATATTTTACTTAGAAAATAGAAAATATGTGGGGCACCTGGCTGGCTTAGTCAGTAGAGCATCTGATTTTTTTTTCAAAAAAATTTTTTTTAAATGTTTATTTATTTTTGAGAGAGAGACAGATTATGAACGGGAAAGGGGCAGAGAGAGAGAGAGACAGGAATTGGAAACAGGCTCCAGGCTCTGAGCTGTCAGTACAGAGCCCAATGCGGGGCTCGAACTCACAAACCTCGAGATCATGACCTGAGCCGAAGCCAGATGCTTAACCACCTGAGCCACCCAGGCGCCCCTCAAAATTTTTTATTAAAATTTTTTTTTAATGTTTATTTTATTTTTGAGAGAGAGAGACAGAGCGTGAGCAGGAGAGGGGCAGACACAGAATCTGAAGCAGGCTCCGGTCTGTCAGCACTGGGCCCAACATGGGGCTCAAACCCATGAACTGTGAGATCATGACCCAAGCCGAAGTTGGATGCTTAACTGACTGAGCCATGCAGGCACCCCTCAAATTTTTTTTACGTTTACTTATTTACTTTGAGAGAGAGAGAGAGAGAGAGCGCACAAGCTGGGGAAGGGCAGAGAGAAGGAGAGACAGAATCCCAAGCAGGCTCCATGCCATTAGTGCAGAGCTCAGTGCAGGGCTCAAACTCACAAACCATGAGATCATGACATGAGCTGAGATCAAGAGTCGGATGCTTAACCAACTCGGCCACCCAGGTGCCCTAGAGCATTTGACTCTTGATCTAGAGGTTGTGAGTTTGAGTCTCATGTTGGGTGTAGACATTACTTAAAGGAAAAGAAAAAAAAAGAAAAGGAAAGAAAAGAAAAGAAAAGAAAAGAAAAGAAAAGAAAAGAAAAGAAAAGAAAAGAAAAGAAAAGGAAGGGAAAGGAAAGGAAAGGAAATAGGAAATGTGTTTTTAATTCAATGCAACATTATTTATTGAGCACTTCCTATATGCCAGATTCTGTGCTCAACAATAGAGGATCAGATAAATAAAATAGTCATTGTCACTTCCCTCACAAGACCAAAGTCAGCTGAGCAGTTATACAATATGGTGATGAATTCAATGCTAGGAGAAAGGATTACACTGGAGCCCTTAGAAGAGTGACTCACCTGAACTTAGGGGTCAGAGAAGGATTCCCAAAAAGGTGATGTCTATACTAGATCTTCAAGACTGAGTGTTATCTAAGTGAAGAGATAAAGAAGATTACAGGCTGAAAGAAGGCATATGCAAGCACTCAAGGGTAAGAGAAACATGGTGCCTTCTAGAAATTGAGAAAAGTTCATTGCAGTTAGAATGCAAAGTGCTGGGGCACCTGGGGGGCTCAGTCGGTTAAGCGTCTCACTCTTGATTTCAGCTCAAGTCATGATCTCACTGTTCATGAGATCGAGCCCCACATGGGGCTCTGTGCTAACAGCACAGAGCCTGCTTGGGATTTTCTCTCTCTGTCTCTCTCTCTGCCCATCCCCTGTTCCAGCTATAAATAAACTAAAAAAAGAAGCAAAGTGCTTAGATAGGCAGAAGGCAGGTCTGGGAAAGGAAAATTAATATTGTAAGATGTGATAGTGAAGAGATAACCCACAACCTGATTATGAAGTCCTTTACCATCTAGAACTGAGGCTTTCACACTTTTTTGACTATGACTTAAAGAAAAAGATAGAGGGGTGCCTGGGTGGCTCATGTGGTTAAGCGTCCGACTTCAGCTCATGATCTCACCATTCGTGGGTTCAAGCCCAGCATCATGTTCTATGCTGACAGCTCAGAGCCTGGAACCTGCTTCAGATTCTGTGTCTCCCTCTCTCTCTGCCCCTCCCCCACTGAAACTCTGTCTCTCTGTCTCTCTCTCTCTCTCAAAAATGAATAAACACTAACAAATTAAAAACAATAAAATTGTCAGTACTGGAATATTATAAAGAGAAAAAAAATTTTTTTTAAAGAAAAAGATATAATTCACAATGCCACCAGTTTACAAATTTCATAGATATGTACACATGAATCATATTTCATGATAATATTTTTACTATGTGCAAACACTCCTATATTTTCTATTTCATGCTCAATTTTACTTTTAAAAAATGCTGTTTGCATCCCATGAACCTACACTAAGCCTTTGTGTGAATTAGAAATAAGCATTCACTCTGGGCAGTTGCAACTTGGAGACTCCAGGCCTGGCCTTGGAGAGTGAAAAGGGCAGTGGAGGGTGTCATTATCTAAAGAAGATGCCACTTCCTCATGGTGGATGAAACTCCACAGACTTGCCCCTAACATTTGCAGAGCTTAGGGCAAGAGTACAATTAGAGGCCCACATCTTAAAGTTGTAGCTCACTCTAATTGACTATTGTGTTGTTCTATTCTAAATGTGTTCTATTCTTCTAACCTGACACTTATAACTTCATAATGACCTAAAAGACCAAGTTCAAATTCAAAATTCTTAGAATCAGAGTTCAATGTTGGCATATGACTTCAATCCTGGTCCTCTTCTCTTCGTACTTCCAAGTCCATCCTATACCAAAAAGGGCCTCATTCGTATACATGTGGACTTCTTGATCCACTTGTCTTAGTTCTATTCACTATTCCCCTATCCCCCAGCAAACAGTTAGAAATAATTTCAGAACTATTTGGACAGGGAATTCTATAGTTCTGGGTATCTGAGCCAAAATGGGGTTTTTATATGAAAGTGGCATTGCCTGAGGAGCCCAAGAGTAGGGTTCTCTAAAGCCTTGCTACTCAAAATGTGGTCCATGTACCAGCAGCATGAGTATCACATGAAAGTTTGCAAAAATCCAGAATATTGTTTGGCACCTGGCTGACTCAGTAGAGTATGTAACTCTTGATCTAGGGGTTGTGAGTTTGAGCCCCACATTGAGTGTACAGATTACTTAAATAAAATCTTTGGGGTGCCTGGTGGCTCAGTCTGTTAAGCATCCAACTTAAGCTCAGGTCATGATCTCACGGTTTGTGAGTTAGAGCCCTTTATCAGGGTCTCTGCTGTCAGAGCAGAGCCTGCTTCAGATTCTCAGTCTCTCCCTCTCTCTCTGTCCCTCCCTCACCTGCCCCCCCCCCCAAATAAAAATATAAAACTTAAAATAAAAATAAAATAAAATAATTTAAAAAAATGCAGAATCTTGGGCCTCATCCTAGACCAACAAAATCAGAATCTGCGCGGGGCGCCTGGGTGGCGCAGTCGGTTGGGCGTCCGACTTCAGCCAGGTCACGATCTCGCGGTCTGTGAGTTCGAGCCCCGCGTCAGGCTCTGGGCTGATGGCTCGGAGCCTGGAGCCTGTTTCCGATTCTGTGTCTCCCTCTCTCTCTGCCCCTCCCCCGTTCATGCTCTGTCTCTCTCTGTCCCAAAAATAAATAAAAAACGTTGAAAAAAAAAAATTAAAAAAAAAAAAAATCAGAATCTGCGGTTTAACAAGACCTCCCATTGATTTGCATGCACTTTAATTTAACACTACTACAAAGCAAGCAGGCCAGGGTAGGGGCCTCTCCCAGGTCTAAGGTCAGTATCATACCACATGTCAGGGTATGCTATGCAGGGCAAAGCAGGGCAGGTAGGGTGCGAGCTGGATTTCAGATCCTTTTCTCTTTCTTGAGCATCCTTGTGTAGAGTGCAACTGTAGGGTAAGGTTTTGACAAATTTCAGAAAGGCTTTAAACAAGAAAATGACTTAATAATGTTTATAATTTAGTTCATACTTGCTATAGGATGGATTGGTGAAGAGCAACCTGAGCTGGCTACATAATTTGCTGGGTCTAGGACAAAATAAATATGTAGGGCTTCTTGTTGAAAAAAGCAGGAGAAATGTGTTATAGGTACTAAAATATAAACCTTTTTTCATTCTTCTGCAGTCTTTTTCTTCATTTGTCATGGTACTTTCTATTTGTTATTTAACATTCTAACTAGAGAAAAATTAAAAATTTAAATTATTAGCATAAATTTTACCATTCATCTTTATATTGTGCAAAGTCAGTTTTAGATGCAAATATAAGAACAGTCAACTCATGAAGAATCATTGAAATTTTATAATTTGTATTTCATAACTGATACATGCATATGTATTTTGTTCTTTCAGAACAGTGGAAACACTGTACAAACCAGCTCAACTTTTTCTTTAACTTTTTGATAGGTGCATTTTCTACCAATACTCTTTTGCATGCTGTTGTGTCAGGAGGGCCTTGAAGGAAAAGTAAGTACGGGTTTTCCCTCCTTCTTTCTTTCTCTCTTTCTTTTAAATATTTATTTATTTATTTATTTTGAGAGAGAGAGAAAAGGAGTGTGAACAGCGGGAGGGGCAGAGAGAGGGAGAGAGAGAAAATCCCAAGCATTTCTTAGAATACCATTACCTTCTTTTTAACCTCAAAACAAGTTGATTCCCCAGTGGAAACCATGGCTTTCTTCTACTGACATACACTTAACACTCTTGCCTTGTACTCATTTGAGCCTCACTGAACTCCCACACATCGTGGGTCTACTGGAATTCTGTGCTCATGAGGCACTGTGGCCACAATATAGAAAGAGAGTGACAAGAAAAGGCAGCCATGTATATTGCCTTTTTCTCCTCTGCTCACACACATGTTCTATTGTCCCATTGGACTTCACTTATAAAATATAAATTCAAAGATAAAAATATTAAGAATTTCAAGATGGCAGGGCACCTGGGTGGTTCAGTTGGTTGTGTCCGACTTCGGCTTAGGTCATGATCTCACAGTTTGTGAGTTCAAGCCCCCCATCGGGGTCTCTGCTGTCAGCATAAAGCCCACATTGGATCCTCTGTTCCTCTCTCTCTGCCCCTCCCCCACTTGCTCTCTCTTTCTTTCTTTCTTTCTCTCAAAAATAAATAAACATAAAAAAAAGAATTTCAAGATGGCAACTTCAGAACATAAAACCAAGTGAAGGGCTCTTTTGAGTGAAGGAAGGTTCTGCATGACTGCACAAGTCATCTGCCCCTGACACTGGCCCTAAGAGCAACGACAGAGGAAGGAGACAAATAAAGAGGATGGTGTAATAATTGAGATGAGAGAGGATTGTGGCTGATCCTAAGGAGTAGCCTTGAAAATGAGGGAAAGCAGAGTTTCAAGAAATATTTGGACACCCAGACCAGTAGCATGTGTAGATTGCTTGGTGGTAGAGGGATAAGGGAAAGGGAAGTGAGGAATAAGTTCATGGTATGGTTTTGGCAATGGGAAGAATGGAAATGTTGTTTTCTGGGAATGTTAGAGAAAGAACTGGAATGGAGGGATGGGAAGGAGGTTAAAAATGTTAGTCTGAGGTACATGTATCATATGGTAGTGATGTTTATAGACAGGATATTCAGATCTGAATCTCTGGAGAGAGATATGAACCAGAGTTATTGACTTGGAACTATAGTTATTGATTTGCTTAGGAAGAGTGTGCAAAGTAAGAAAAGGACCCAGCATACTATCTTGAGGAACATCAACATGTATATATATGGAAGAAACATCTTCAAAAGAATCTGAGAAGGACGAGCCCTGCATTGGGCTCTGTGCCAACAGCTCAAAGAGTGGAGCCTGCTTCCCATTCTGTGTCTCCCTCTCTCTCTGCCCCTCCCCCACTTATGCTCTGTCTCTCTCTCTCAAAAATAAGTAAACATTAAAAAAAATTAAAAAAAAGAATCTGAGAAGGAACAGTCACAAAATGTGGAGAAAATATAGGAAAGAATAGCTTTTCAGACACCAAATGAAAAGAGAATTTCAGGAAGATAGAATGGTCAACATGGTCAGATACTGCTGACAGATCAAGCAAGGAGGGATTTAAGGTTCCCCTGGCTTTAATGACAAGTTCATCTGGGGACCTTGGCAAAGGGAATTTCAGTGGAATGGGGAGGAGAAAGGTGAGAATACAAAGGGTGAAGTGTGAGTAGAAGATCAATATATAAAGCAAGTATAGATGACTATTTCAAGAAATTTGGCTGTAAACAAGGAGCAAGGGATAACTGGTCAGTTAGAAAGGAACGCGAAGGCCAGGGATATTTTAATTTCTGCATAAAAAGATACTGGACACTTAAAGTTGGGAGGAGCCAGGAGAGAAGGAGAAGTCAAAGATAGAGGAGAAAGAAGGGATTATTTTGATATGCAGGCTTTTAATGTTTATTTCTTTCTGAGACAGAGAGACAGAGCATGAGTAGTGGAGGGGCAGAGAGAGAAGGAGACACAGAATCTGAAGCAGGCTCCAGGATCTGAGCTGTCAGCAAGAGCCCAACGAGGGGCTTGAACTCACAGATGGTGAGATCATGACCTGAGCCGAAGTCGGATGTTCAACCGACTGAGCCACCCAGGTGCCCTAATATACAGGTTTTTAAGAAGGCAGGTAAGCTCCACAAACAGGCCAGGGATTGTTGCTTTGTTCACTGTTTTGTGCCTACGGCAGTATATTTGTTTCCTCGGATTGATGTAACAAAAGTACTACAAGCTGGGTGGCTCAAAACAATAGAAATTTAATGTCTTACAGCTCTGGAGGCTCGAAGTGTGAAATCAAGATATTTTCAGGGTTATGCTCCCTCTGGAACTTTCCTTGCCTCTTCCTAGCTTCTGGTAGTATGCAGATAATCTTTGGCTTTCCTTGGCTTGCAGCTGCAGAACTTAAATCACTGCCTTCATTGCAACATGACATTCACTCTGTGTCCCTGCTTTCACATGATCATCTTCTTATGAGGACACCAGTCATATTGGATCAGGGGGTCTACCCTACTCCAGTATCACCCCATCTTAACTAATTACATCTATAATGACCCTATTTCCAAGTGAGGTCACATTCTGAGGTACTGGGGTTTAGGTCTTCAACGTGTCTCTTTTTTGGGGGGGCAGGGATATAACTTATAACAAATATAGGAAGTGTTGATTCAATATTTATTGCAAAAATGAATGTGATTTGTAGAACTGGAGGCAGAATTTGCCTTAGACCAGAGGGGGACACCATTCCATTATAATGAGATGGAAGGAAAAACTGGCTACATACAGTGCCTGGCATAAGGAAATCGTGTCAGCTGAAGTCTTTAAAATTCTCCATGAAGAGAGGGCTGAAATCTCTGAGGTGAAGGGGCAGTTGAGGTAGGGGAGTGAGGAGTTGGGAGGTTTGGGGGAAAAAGTAAGTCTGAAATGGGGGAGAAAACTAACAAGGGAAAGGGTGACTGCCTAGAATCACTGAGGGGCTGGTTGAGAGTAAAGACCATGAATGTATAATGGCATAAATCTGCCTGACTGTATCATTTTTTTAAAAAAATGTTTATTTATTTATTTTGAGAGAGAACATGCGTGAACAGTGGAGTGGGGCAGAGAGAGGGAGAGAGAGAATTTCAAGCAGGCTCTGCACTGTCCACAGAGTCCTATGGGACCCCATGAACCGTGAGATCTTGACCTGAGCCAAAATCAAGAGTGAGATGCTTAGTCGACTGAGCCACCCAGGTGCCCTGGGAGAGTCCCCAGCCCTGCTATGCGATTTTTGCAGCAGGGCAAATGGCTGGGGCAAGTCAGCCATTTGGGGCATCAAATACTGTATATTTGATATACCGTAGTTCCCCCTTATCCACAGTTTCACTTTCTGTGGGTTCATTTACAATGCCTACATCATTCACTTCACTTCATCTCACATCATCATGAGAAGGGTGAGTAGAGTACAATAAGATATTTTAAGAAAGAACATGTTCACAGAAATTTTATTATAGTATTTGTTATAATTATTCTATTTCATTATTAGTTATTGTTATTTTTATTTTAAATTTTTAAAAAAGATTTTAGTTTTACTAATCTCTATACCCAATGTGGGGTTCACAACCCCAAGATCAAGAGTTGCACGCTTTACTGACTGAACCAGCCAGGCGCCCCTTAGTTATTGTTGTTAATCTCTTAATGCGCCTGGTTCATAAATTAAACCTTATCATAGGTATGTATGTATGGGAAAAAAACATAGCATATATAGGGTTTGGTACTATCCACGGTTTTAGACATCCACTGGGGGTCTTGGAAAGTATCCTCTGCAGATACAGGGAGACTATTGTATAATGAGGAGGTTCTTAATTATTTGTGCCGTGGACTACTTGCCACTCTGGTGAAGCCTATGGACCCCTTTTGAAAAAAATATTTTTAAGGGCATACAACAAACTACATAGGATTACATATAAAGTCTTACATTAAAATACAGTTATAAAACTATTTAAACAAATTAAATGTATGCTATAGTAATGTAGGTGTGCCATGGCCTGAATGTTAGTGTTCCCCCAGAACCCAAATGTCATAATCGTCACACCAATATGATGGTGTTAGGAGGTTGAACCTTTGGGAGATGATTAGGTCATAAGGGTGGAGCCCCCTCTTATAAAAGAGACCCGGGGGCGCCTGGGTGGCTCAATCAGTTAGGCGTTCAACTTTTTTCTTGTTTTCATTTTTAAGGACAATTTTTAATGAAATGGGGAAAAATCTTTGAAGTTATCTCTACCACACAGATGTATGCTAACTTGGCAACTAGAAGACATTGGTCAGAAATTTTACACTTGGAACTGTAGTTTTCTTTTTATTCATGGAGGAAAATTTGTCATCACAGAAAGAGTCATAATCTGGATAAAGTGAATGAATATATAGTTTACTTTCAAATTGAAGAGTAACTGACAACATGATTTTTAACCTTCTCTTTTAAAAATTTTTTCTTACATTTATTTATTTTTAAGAGACAGAGAGACAGAACACGAGTAGGGGGAGAGGGCAGAGAGAGAGGGAGATACAGAATCCGAAGCAGGCTCCAGGCTCTGAGCTGTCAGCACAGAGCCTGACCCGGGGCTTGAACCCACGAACTGTGAGATCATGACCTGAGCCAAAGTTGGACACTTAACCAACTGAGCCACCCAGGCGCCCCTAACCTGCTCTTTTTCTCAAGACTGATCACTACCAATTAAGAATATTGTTGTCAATGCTATTAATGCTGTTAGTAAAATTAGAACACTGAATGAAAAGATTTGATTATGGGATTTTGCTTAAGATTTGATTATTTGATTATCATGACTTATGTTCATCAGAACCCCAATCCTTTATTTGGGGGGATTTCCCACTTTAAGAATCTCAGAATTGACATTTGGATGCATTTGCTCTGAATATTGAATTGGGAGAAACTGACGCAATGAAGCAGGGACCACAGAAAACTCATTTTGATGGTGGTGGCAGACCATGTAGTGATGTCAAGACCAGCAACATTCAGAAGAATGAACCTGGACTACTTTCTTATGCCATACACAAAAATAAATTCAAAGCGGATGAAAGACCTAAATGTGAGAGAAGAAACCATCAAAATCCTATAGGAGAAAACAGGCAGCAACTTCTTTAACCTCAGCCACAGCAATTTATTTGACATGTCTCTGAAGGCAAGGGAAATAAAAGCAAAAATGAACTATTGGGATCTCATCAAGATAAAAAGCTTCTGCACAGTGAAGGAAACAATCATCAAAACTAAAAGGCAACCAACGGAATGGGAGAAGATATTTGCAAATGACATATTAGATAAAGAATTAGTATCCAAAATCTAGTACACACAAAACAAATAAGCCAGTGATGAAATGGGCAGAAGAAATGAATAGACCCTTTCCCAAAGCGTCCATCTCTTGATTTCTGCTCAGGTCATGATCTCACAGTTCGGTTCATGGGTTCAAACCCCGCATTGGGCTCTGCACTGACAGTGCGGAGCCTGCTTGGGATTCATGCCTCTCTCTGTCCCTCCCCCCACTCTCATGTGCACTCTCTCAAAAAAAAAAAAAAATGTTAAAAGAGAGAGAGAGAGAGAGAGAGAGAGACCCCAAAGAGCTCCCTCACTCCCATCCATTATGCGAGGATATAATGAGAAACTGTGACCCAGAAGAGTGCTCTCATCCACCCATGCTGGCATACTGGATCTTGCACTTCCAGCCCCTATAACTATGAGAAATAAATTTGTGTTGTTAATAAGCTACCTAGTATGTGGTATATTGTTATAGCAGCCTGAATGGACTAAGATAATGTGCTTCCTTGCATTAAACAAGATCTAGTGGCAGGCTTAAAAACGACCATAATTCCTAGGTAGAAATAAGCATAAATAAAAATTTTAAATTATTTGTATATGATAGTAACTGAAATGCAATGTGTATAAAAATAGCTGTGTTTTCTATTGGTGATAAATTCATAGATACTGCTAATAGTTCTCTGGTATATTGCCTACTTTTGTTATTGAAATAAACATTACATTTCAGTTGATGCTTCATGAAACTGAAGATAATAGCTTTTTCCCTACCCAAGTTCATAGACCCCTTGATTTCCATCATGGCTCCTTGAAGGCCAGTAGATCCCAGGTAAGAGTGCTGGGTGTAGAGAGGAGAAAATGGAAGAAATCAAAGAACTGAGAAACCAAATTGTTAAGACATTGATGTGCAGACATTGGAAACAGATGATACAGAATAGCACAGCAAAGCTGGTCCTCAACTCCTCAAAATTTAATAAGGGTAAGTAACTAGACAGTTGGAAAATAATAGCCTTAAGGCAGGACACAGGGTGGCCAGTCAGGTGGAATGAACATGAAAAAAATCAGGGGGTTGTACATAAAGATGGAGAAATAATTGTCAAGAAGTGGCAGTAGGGTGCAAGGAAGATATTGGATTTTAACTTCCACACATGAGGGAAATGGCTTCAGAAGTCTGCAAAGGGGGGCACCTAGCTCGCTCAGGTAGTAGAGCATTTGACTCTTGATCTTGGGGTTGTGAGTTTGAGCCCCATTTGGGTATGGAGGTTACTTAAAAAAAAAAAAAAAGGATGCAAGGGGAAGTGGTGCCCTCAGGAGAGAAGCACAATTTACTTAAGGCAAGGAGCTGGAAGGTATGTATAAAAACATGGTTAAGGATGTTAGGTAGTTTCTTACCCCTATAGACTGCGCAGTGTAAAAGACTGGGAGAGAAGGTACATGATGGGGTGCAGTATGGACTAGAATGGCTGCAAATGGATGTGAGAAGATACATTATCAGAAATGTTTAATTTATGGATGGTAATATAAACCCACTATCCAGAAATAACCAGTGTAGCATTATTGTTTGGAATATTTATTGCTGTAAAATTTGTCATCATGACAAAATTCAAAGCAATCGAAATTTTCAGTCTTAGGGAATTGGTTAGTTATTGAATATCCATAAAAATGAAGTTTCCTAGATGTTGCCAATGAGAACAATGAGTAGAAGAATTTTTAGAGGCATTGAAAATTGTCACTATAGAATATTAAGTAAAAAAAAAAAAATTAGGAGGGGCCCCTGGGTGGCTCAGTCTGTTGAGCGTCCGACTTCGGCTCAGGTCATGATCTCATGGCTTGTGAGTTCAAGCCCCGTGTCAGGCTCTGTGCTGACAGCTCAGAGCCTGGAGCTTCTTCAGATTCTGTGTCTTTCTCTCTCTCTCTCTGCCCCTTCCCCACTCATACTCTGTCTCTCTCTGTCTCTCAAAAACAAATAAACATTAAATTTTTTTTTAAAATTAGGATAACAAACCATATACAGCATAATTCAAATTTTATTAAAATTTATATCTGCATACAGAAATAAATAAAACATTTTTTACAGTGGTTATCTTGGACTTGTGGAATTATGAGTTATTTTCATTTTACTCTTAATACCTTCCTTCTTTTTACATTTTTATATATTTTATAATTTTTTCTTTTTATAATTTTTTAATAGGTAAAAAAGAAAAACAAAAATATAACTTTTAGGAAATTAGATACATTTAAATACTCCAGAACCTGTGCCTAAAGTTGAAAATGTATATTTTACTTACTCTGGAAGTTCGTGTTCTGTACATCATTCTTTTTTTTTTTTTCTTCTTTTTTTAGAGAGAGCAAGTGGCATGAGAGCACATATAGGGGAGAAGGGGGAGAGAGGACAGAGGGAGAGAGAGACAGAGAGAAAGAACCCCAAGCAGGGTCCTCGCTCAGTGCAGAGCCCAATGTAGTGCTTGATCTCACGACCCTGGGATCATGACCTGAGCCAAAATCCAGAGTCAGACGCTCAACCAACTGAGCCACCCAGGCACCTCCATTCTTCATTCAAGTTAAAAATTGATAAGTAATTTAAATTCCTAGTAAATGGCAAACAGAAAACTGCATAGGAGACAGTTTATTTTTTTTAATTTTTAGATATTTATTTATTTTAATTTTTGAAAGAGAGAATCTTAAGCAGGTTCCATGCTCAGTGCAGAGCCCAATGTGGGGCTCAGTCCCATGACTCCAGGATCATGAACTGAGCTGAAATCAAGTGTCGGATGCTCAACTGACTGAGCCACCCAGGTGCCCCAGGAGATGGTTTCTTATATTTGGATTTCACTGGATCTAAATTTAAGAGGTTGTATTTATTCTATATTAAGAAGAATGTTCAAAGAAATTTGGGGTACTATAATATGAATCATCTATGAAACATTTATCTAGAGTAAACATTACCATGGTATTGAGCATATTTCCTTTCCTGAGATATGGCTGTTTATTGAGGTAGACAATGATACTATAGTCAGGACTGTTATCACTAGTTGACAGAAGAGTTTAAAGTGTATGAAACAAACTCATCTCCCCAAGATGCAACTGAAGCTGAAGTGATAAATCTCATGCTATTTTATTCATGTTAATAACTAGTTTTCTAGAGTTTTGTTAGACTCATTCAAGGAACTCTTTTTGGGGAGACTGGTGAGACATCTTGCAGATGTGTGACATTATTGCAAAGAATGGAGAGTGCTAATATCTTAGGGTAAATATATCACTTTTAATGGAAAAAAATATTTAAAGCATATTTCCTGTGGAAAGTGGCTCTTTAAGTATCAGTATATCATTGACATGCCTCAAAACATCCATCAACTACTTACATTCAGTTTGCTTCTCTTTTTCTTGATGTTAGTAGCCATTGACAATCATCGCTTAGATACATTAATTCATTAGATGTTTGCAAAGTGGTGACATTCTAACTATGTCAATCTTTTTCATTTATTAACTAGAATACATCAATAAAGAGAAACTTTCTTACCTTCTATTTGATTATCTGTTACTAGAGTTGGTGTTGGAAAGTCCCTTTATTTGCCAGTTCTGAAATTGATAAATTGGTTTACCAACATCCTCTAACAGCATCAAAATCAGTTTTGTTTTGTTTTGGTATCATTATGAATTCATAGATTTGAACATATTTTATGTGTTTCTATCTATTGTAGTTATTATCCTTTGTAATAGTCTACATTACATCTTCGGATGGTAGAAGATACTCCAGGTTGGCTCCTTAGTTCTTTTAATACAATCTTAGCAGTCTTTGACAGCTTTCTTGCTCTCTGCTATAGGAAGGTGTACCAGGTTCATCTTATACATTTCTTGCCTCAGATCTGCAATCAATCATTTCTCCAATGAGCCTTGTTTCCTTTTAATGGTAAATGATAGAGACCACAATCTGGGCCCTAGGGGGTAGGGTTCACATGCTTTGATGCTATGAATCACCCTTTGAGTTTCTGTTTCCTTTTTTTTTTTCTTCTTTATTTTAGAGAGAGAGTGTGGGGGGGTGGGGAAGGGGAAGAGGGAGAGAGAGAATCTCAAGCAGGCTGCAGGCTCCACGCTCATCACAGGGCTTGATCCCACAACCCTGGATCATGACCTGAGCTGAAATCAAGAGTCAGATGCTTAATTGACTGAGCCACCCAGGCACCCCTCTGTTTTCTTTTTCAGTCGTTCCCAATTTACTCAGAGTAAAATCTTTTCTTTCTTTTTTTTTTTTTTTGAAATTTTTAACGTTTATTTGTTATTGAGAGACAGAGAGACAGAGCATGAGCATGGGAGGGGCAGAGAGAGGAGGAGATACAGAATCCGAAGCAGGCTCCAGGCTCTGAGCTGTCAGCACAGAGCCTGATGCGGGGCTCGAACTCACAAACTGCGAGATCGTGACCTGGGTCGAAGTCAGACACTTAACCGACTGAGCCACCCAGGCGCCCCTGGAGTAAAATCTTTTCAATGATCCATAAGGCTCTACATGAGACGCAAGTCCATTGATTTCAAAACTAGCCTAACATTTCTGGGTATATGATCAGACTCTGAGCAATGTTATTGCATTCATTTTTGAAAAAGAAATGTAATATAAGCTGAGAGTCTTCATCAGTGATGAAACTAAAAGATGAGAATTGAGATGTACCAAAGAATATAGCTTACTATTGCCTCAGAGAAGTTTAGTGAGCTTAATGTCTATGTTCTAATGTAATTAAATTGATCAACTATTGGCAACATTTTTGTAAAAATGGTTTATTAAAGTGACTTGGGGGTGCCTGGATGGCTCAGTTGGTGGAGCATGTCTCTTGATCTCAGGGTCTTAAGTTTGAGCCCAACGATGGGTATAGAGTTTACTTCAAAAGTAAATAAAATCTTTAAAAAAATATGGATTTCAAGGGCGCCTGGGTGGCTCAGTTGTTTAAGTATCTGACTTCAGTTCAGGTCATGATCATGTGGTTTGTGGGTTCGAGCTCCGCATCAGGCTCTGTGCTGACAGCTCACAGCCTGGAGCCTGCTTCAGATTCTGTATCTCCCCCTCTCTGCCTCTCACACTCTTTCTCTTTCTTTCTTTCTCAAAACTAAATTAACATTAAAATTTAAAAAAAAAACAATACGGATTTCAGGCTACTATTGATATAGCAGGGTTAAGCTTAATCTGAGATTCAGATTTGTCTGGACTCATGAGGCTGAACCTTCTAGATTCTCAGGATGAATTGCAGGGTGAGAGTCTGCTAAGAAGAGATTAGAGATGTGGCAGAGAAAGGGAAGTTCTAAACCCAAGCCTGACTACCAGGTCCTGGTAGACCTGACCTGGTCCTGGCACCAGGTCTTAGTGCCATGGAAAAACATCTAGGATATGTTTTTATTTTTTATTTTGTTTTTTAAAGTAGGCTCTACTCCCAATGTGGGGCTTAAACTCATGACCTCGTGACCAAGAGTTGCATGCTCTACAGACTGAGCCAGCCAGGTGCCCCTCATGGAAAAACATCTATGAAAAAAAGCTGAAGGGACTGTTTTTTGAGGGGCTTTGTGAGACAGAAGGAACAAGAAGAACTGCACAGATTTCTCTTTTATGAGGCATAGCAGTAGGAGAAGGATATGAGAATACAACACCTCTCTGGACCATGATAGTGTCAGCAAGAAAGGAGACTTTGATGCTTAGTGGGAGGCACTGGATGTATGGGGGTACCCAATAAAGGGGCCATAGTAATAGGCAGAATATCAGGAAGAGCATTGGGAGACTTATTTGTGAATACATGTGAGATACTCTAATGGGCCTCTCTGAAGGAACTTTATACGGGCTAGAGGTCCTGTGTTAACAGATGGGCAGTGAGCCAGTACAACATAATGTGATTTTACCCACTCTCACAGATTAATGAATTTTGAGGAAATTTATATTACCACTGGAAAAAACTGGGACATTACACTTATTGGACTGAATACTGGACTGAAAAAGGGATAGAAGATATTGGTTGTCATTTTGGACATTAAGTAGCTGGGTTACCTTGGGCAAATCAAAAATCTGAACTTAGATTTAGAAGGGTCTTCAAAGTTGATTAGGGCCAGCCTCCTTCCTCCAACTCACACTGACAAGAGACTATGATATGGAGGCTGCACATTCTCATATTGGGAACTTCATTTTTAGGTTCGTTTGTGGATGGTCTCTTTTTATTTATTTCATTGATCTCCTTTATGCCTTCTAGAGAAACATTTAAGTTAACTACTCCTTTGGGGAAGGTATTTAGTGGGGTAAGAACACCATCTCTGGACTTAGACTGCCAGATTTTAAATTCCAATTCCTTCACTTCCTATGCGACCTTCGTTAGGTTACCTTTCTAAGTTTCAATTTCCTCATCTGTAAAATGGGCATACTAATAGTACCTACTGATGCCTGGGTGGCTCAGTTGGTTAAGTGTCTGACCCTTCATTTCAGCTCAGGTCACAATCTCACAGTTTGTGAGTCTGAGCCCCATATTAGGCTCTGTGCTGATGACATGGAGCCTGCTTAGGATTCTTTCTCTTCTCTCTCTGCCCCAACTCTGCTCATGTTCTTGTGTGCTCTCTCTCAAAATAAGTAAATAAACTTAAAAAAATTAATAGTACCTACCACATCGGATTATTATTATTACTATTACCCCATCTGATACACTTTCAAATATCTAAAACTAGTCATCGTGTTTTTCATTTTTTTGATGGTTAATTATTTGGGGGGGGGGGGTGCAGAGTTCAAGCAGTGGAGAAGCAGAGAGAGATGGACACAGAATCTGAAGCAGGCTTCAGGCTCTGAGCTGTCTGCACAGAGCCTGATGCAGGGCTCAAACCCACAAGCCATGAGATCATGATCTGAGCTGAAGTCAGATTCTTAACCGACTGAGCCACCCAGGCACCCCTAAAATAGTCATCATGTTTTCCCTTGACTTTCATTTCTTCAGGTTAAATATTTCCAAGATCTTAAAAGATCACCCAAAATGACATGGTTTCTAGAACTTTGTCTTCTTTTTTTTGATACTTCCTAGTTTGTCACTGTTTTCTTAAATGTGGCACCAAAACTAAAAAACAATACAAAATACATTAGATGATGAAATCATTCCTTCCACTGACCTGGAACTTAACCAGCTTATATTTTAAATATCTCAATCTTAGTTTATCACATATAAAATAAATGAATACTAAATAATGCCTACCTTGGGGAGAACCCAAGAAAATATATGTCAAAGTATTGTGAAAAATAAAAAGAGCTATGAAAGTGTCAGTAACTATTTTATATTAAGCATCTTTCATTAAATAGGGAACAATATCATGATAGGTGTGACCTATCAGTTATAAAAAATGTTAAGTTAAAACTTATTGTAATCTTTTTTTTTAAAGTTTATTTCATTTATTTTGAGAGCGGGAGGGGAAGGGAGAGAGCGTGAGCAGGGAGGTGCAGAGAGGGAGAGAAAATCCTAAGCAGGCTCTGCTCTGTCAGCACAGAGACCTACATGGGGCTTGATCCCACAAACTATGAATCATTGTCTGAGCCAAAACCAAGAGTCAGATACTTAGCCAACTGAGCCACCCAGGTACCCCAAAACTTACTGCAATCTTAATGTTTCTATAGAAAAAGGAAATTTTAGACTGAAATATTTAGTAAGCCTAAATAATTTGTTATATGAGGTGATTATGAAAGAAGTGATTTCATTTATATTAAAAAGTTTTTCCTGTGAAGCATAAGACCTCAGACAACATTCACTTTCTATCCAAGATAGTTTCATTTCAATTTCTGGTTTCTTTACTGATTTATTTTTATTTTTATTTTTTAAGTAAGCTCTATGCCCAACATTGGGCTTGAACTCACGACCCCAGGATCAAGGGTCACATGCTCTACTGACTGAGCCAGCCAGGTGTCCCTGTTCCCTAGTATTTTTTATTGAGAAATTACCTATTTCTCAAATAATTGAACTTGATGATGAAACAAGTGGAGAGGAAGCTTTGTGACTAGCAGCTGTGTTTGCTAATATTCAATAAGAAAGTACATTGTAGATTTAGTTCCAGTGTAATAAATAGAAACCTAAAGGGAAAATGTATAAAGCCAGAGAGATTACATTGCATGGGCTTTTTTCATAGTTATTACTCATAATTCTTTAGCTAAATATAAACTCCCAAAATTATAGCAGTGGCCATTTATCCTCTGCTTCTTAAGTCTGTTAGAGCTGCCGTAACAAAATATCACAGACTGGGTGGCTTAAACAATAGAAATGAATTTTCTCTCACAGTTCTGGAGGCTGGAAGTTCAACATTCTGAGGCCTCTTGTCTTGGCTTGTGGGTGGTCACCATCACACTGTGTGCTCATGTGACCTCTTCTTTGTGGGTGTGCTAGGGGAAAGGGAGAGAGTGAGTTCTCTGGTGTCTTTTTTTATAAGGACACTCCTCCTCCCAGATCAGAGCCTTACCCTTATGAGCTTATTTAAACTCAGTTAACTTCTTTTGAGCTCTGTCTACAAATATAGCCACACTAGGGTTAGGGCTTCAACATATGGATTTTGGGGAACACAAGTATTTGTCCAAAACACCTTCCAACTTTTATTTCTTTTACCCCTTTTGGAGAGGTTAAATCACATCATTGTTGCCCACCTTAGATACACAAATTGAATTCCATTTAGACAATTTCTTATGGGAGTCATTACATTGTTCTAGGCAAAATTTGAGATTAAACGGCAGTTTATTTTTGTAAAGGATTCACATTCTAGGGCCAGAGAGAGAGAAACCAACAATCAGAATACAACACACTATGGGTCATTTTGTGGTATAACTGGAGAGGGCCTTATTTTACCTAGTTTTCAACAGTAAGTTTTCATGGTACATATGATCTTTGTCTCACTTGGGACCCTCACTTGTTTTGTGTTTTTCCCTAATCAGACTGGATCTCAAGGTTAATAATTTTAAAAACACTTTTACCAAATCAATTCTCTTGGCTTGTTATTGTTTTGCTCTTCCTGGCCACTTTATTCCTAATTTTGGATGAATCCACTGATCTGCTTCCTGCTCCCAGGCAGATAAATCCCATAGGAGAACAGTGAATAATTATGCTGATTAACTATTAAAATCGGTAGTTTTTAGCCTCAGCAGGTACTTTGGCTCTGTAAGACAAACCTCTAACTTGTCTGTAGCTAACTCCACTTTTCTAAGTCTGCAGTGTCTGATGAAAACCCTTATCATACTTCCTAAATTCCTTATCTTATTCTTTCCTGAAGACTACTTTGCCCGATAATTTACAAAGTCTTTCTCAGATATTAACTCCTTCAATTTCTATGCTAAGGCTCTGCATTAAATCAAGGCTATCTCCAGCCCTATAGCCCAATTATTTGCTTAGTTTTCACTCTTGCTTTTATTCCAAAACTCCTTGATTTTCCATCTAGTTCCTTTTCTTGATATAGCAGTTGGACTTGACAATAGATTTCTGCTTCTCAATTTTTGTCCCAGGCACAAAATAATCTCCAGGATTTTAACTAAACCCAGAATCCCCTACTCTTAGAATGTTCCAGGACTCAACTCTTGGACCACTCCTTTTATCTATATTCACTCCTTTGGTGATCTCATGTAATCTTATGGCTTTAAATACACCATCCACATGTGGATGATTCCCAATTTTATTTCTCCAGCTCAGATCTCTTAACTCTGTACTTCTCTAAAACTTATGTTTTCATGGGTGTGTATCAAAGGAAAAACTCATCAAACTGTACATTTAAAAATGTACAATTATACTTTATATAGTTAGGAGGCAAGGATATGTCAAGTTTACTGACCTAAGTAACGCATTATATGTGTAAATGTTATTTTCCTCAAATGCTAATTTCTGAGTATTCTTAAATGCTTTTTACATTATTAATACTATTTTGAAAAGAATTAGAATCAACTGAATGAGCATAATTAAGTTCCCAAAAAGGTTCGATTATAGTGTACTCAGGGGTTCTGTGACATTAACTCATTTTGTTGTAACTCAGCCACATGGCATGACAGGACTGTAGCAGTAGACTAGTAATAAGGGGAAGAGGCCAGGTCTTGTAAGAATGAGACCAAGGAGTTGGATTGTCATTTTGAAGATACCCTCTCCTCCACCCCAAGATGGTCCATAAACCTTCCAGCACCTCATGGCAAACTTGTGCTTTGATCTGATCTTCATACATATGCAAATAAGTAGAATCAGTGAGGTGCAGCAAGGCCAGAGGCAGTGGCAATATTCAGCCAGGCAATTATAATTACTATACTATGCTGTGAGTGCTACTTGGATCCAGAACCAAGCTTTTGGGAGGAAAGATGAAAAAGAGAGTCCCACCTAAAGGAAGGAAGGACCAGCAAAAGATAAGCAGACTATCCTAGAAGGCTGGAATTCAAATAAATATTCTAACTGGGAAATTGGGTGTTAAAAACCTGAGCACAACCAAGATTCCTCACAGGGTGGGTAAACAGTTAAGGATTTATGAAGTGTATTATCAATTCAGAGAGCACTTGATTGGGAAGTGCAGTTGATACTAGATTTCTGGCAACAGAATTTTAGAAAGCACCAAATGGTAGGCTTGAGCCTACTATATTTGAAGATAACCTGGAAGCGTGATGGAAGGCATAAAGCATTCCTATTGGTTAAAGCCACTAAAGCCAGACACATGTAGGTTTTGCTTTCAACTTCTGGTATCAGTCCTAACCAAGCAGATCCCAGTCTATTATAGCCGTCGTCTTTTATTCCTCAGGTCTTGAAAGCTTTGTCTCCATTAAGTTCTCTATTAAATTGCACATATGCTCAGAGGGTTAAGTCCCTTAGTCAGTGACTTGAAAGGAATACCTGGTATGTTAACATTCATAAAACAGAAGGCTAGTAGAATGACAGTCAACACCACGTTGTATGAATGAAAAATACCATTTAGGTATATTACAGGTTTGAAACAATTAGTAATTTTAATGGCAGCTGACATTAATTATAACATGTTGAGCTTTCAAGCTTAATTTCACTAAAGCGTACCTTTTTGGATCTGACTTACTTGTTCAAGTGTACACTCTGTATAGAGTCAAAGGGACTAAATGTGATTTTCTGCTATGTGCCTTCCCCCTGAAAAAAAGGTTTTAGGGAATTCAAATAACCATAGGTTTTTACTGTTGTCACCCCAAAACATTTCAGCCTATCTTCTACCTTATTTGTCCTACATCTAACCACACAATTGATACCTAAATTTCAAATTCATCATTCTGAGGTCCTGGAGCATATAATCTTTGCTCCAAGTGTTTATGCCAAAAATGTTATCTTTCTCACATCTCATCTGAGATGGTTTTGACTCAAATCCACTTGTTGAATCTCAAGACATTTTTTCTCACTTTCTTTATAGCCTGCCTTTGGTTTTCTTGGTATTTCATGTCGCTATTAACAAAATGAGGACATAGGAAGTGTTTTACTTCTAACCTCCTTAGCAGAGCCCAGTAACACTGCAATCCATAAAATGCACATTATAATAAACTAAAGACATGTGACATATTACCAGATCAATTGAGAGGGAAAGGAGCAACAACAGAAATTGCAGGAAGAGGTCAGAGTGCTCCAAAGCAAATTTTATCTATTTCACAACTTGTTTTGAAGTGAGGTGCCAGCTTTGACAAAAGGCTAGACAGTTTCTTGAAAAGGTTGTACAGACCCCAATCACTTTTCTTTTGTTAATATATCAAAATCCCATTACACATGTAATCTGTTATACCAAGTGGCTTTTCCCTTTGTACCTACTCACTAAATGGCATGGTTGTCACTGAGCCTCTTAAACTACATGGGTCCAACGTTGTATTTGCACTAAGAAAACATTTTAGGAAAAAAGGTAGTTCATAATCATAAGCTGACAAGAATATTCTTTTGACTAACACTGAAGTATAGGCTTAGCAACAATTTATTCATGTAGCTATTTAGGGAAAATGATCATGCATGGGGCCAAACCATCTTGGTTAGATCAGATGCTATTACTGTCTACACTAAATCCATTCTATGCAATGTTTGGTTTTATCAGTGAACTTCCCCCATGACCCGTTGTCATGCTGTGCTCTCTTCATTTTCAGCATTCCACATTTTTCCATCTTTTTTTTTTAAAGTAGGTTTCTTACCCAGCATGGAGGAGCTGAGATGTTTTACTGAGCCACCAAGGTGTCCCTCACATTTTCCATCTTAAGCATCCTTTCAAACTATAATTCATTAGGACCAAACATTCCAGAATTCAGTAATTAGAACCAGTAATACCTGTTATTTTCCCCTCCCCCAGTAAGACTCAGTCTTTCCGTTTTGCTCACCACTAATCCAGTAATATTCAGTATGCTACAAAACCCAACATGATCTGTACCGTGTGATACTGCCAAAATGAGTCATCTCTCCATAAAAATCTAAGGACTTTTCCACAATATTCAGTGTAAATTTTCACTCAGCTTTAATTACAATCGTAGATTTTAAATTCAAACAGGTGGCCAAAGGTGAAACATTCACAATAAGCTGATTACAAGTCTGGTTAACTGAAATCAAAGACTTCTCCATTAAAAACATGTACCTTCCTTTGCATTCCTGTATTTAAAATAGAAATAGATCTACAAAGTAATCTGCTTAACAGGTTAGGATTCTCTAGGGCAGTATGACATAAAAAGTAATGGCTTAAATCTTACAAATACATTAATCTGAATCTGATGCGGTTTCATAACCTGTTTACAGAAATAAAAAAATATTGTCTTGATTTGTAGGTTTTCTTCCCATGTCAGTTAAATGAAGAGCTTTTCCTTATCGATTTTTCACAAGTAAATCTGGTGGTATTAACCCTAGAAAAGGAAAAACATTTGAGATTTACAAGACTACCAACATCAGAAGAGCCAAAGAATTTTTAAAAATATCATTGTCCTTATAATGGTCTATCTCAGAAGCCAGATCCGTATAAGTTTTCTCAACAGATATTCAGGTTCGGGATAAGATCATCATGGATTAAGACCAAGGACAAAGTACTGATGAACTGTTAAGGGAAAAAAATCTCCACTCACAGAAATGGGTTACATCTTAGGAAGGTCACAGCAAACTGGCCTCTTTCAATGGAAAGACAGCGACCCCTCACTGTTGGCAGAGAAGAAAAAAAAAAAAAAACCCACAACACATTTTGAGGTAGCAGTTCTCCCCCTACAAGATTTATAATCTAACAGAACCCTCTCAGTTATAAAATCCAGACTATAAAAACTTCAGTCTTATCTCAGAAGCCGAATCCGTATGTTTTTCTTCAGGTGGTCAGCTTCGGGATAGATTTCATCATTGATAAGACCATAATCCACTAAATTATGTTACAGTGAAATTTACCGTAAGCCAAAGCAACTTTAAGAGGTAAGCACTGTATTAGAAACACTACAGTTGATCTTGTAAGTCACACAACTTACTTTAAAAATTACGTTGCTAGCCAGTGACATTTGTAGGTCTGTTAGTATTCATCAACTCCCAGGATGCTGTTCAAGGACAAAAAAAATTTTCATTTTAATCTACATATGGACTAATCGCACTGAATCAAAGTAGCCCAACAGTCAAATTATTAGCCCAACACATACCTGGGTAAAATGGTCAGGTTCCAACCAAGTAATTTCCCAGCAAATATTCCCTCACGTATTTTCTAGTTTTCCTTTGTATCTAGTAGGAAGCAAATTTCAAATGATGCACCATCTTTTCCTGTAAATCAACAGGTTTATTTCTTCAGTTTAAAAACTAAGCTCAACAGTACTTACCTGAACATCTCCAGGTAACAGCTCCGTTATGCCACTGAGAGCCATTGTTCCTGAAGGGGACCAAAATATTTAAAATTAAGCATTCTTACAGAATGACAGTTGAAGGTTTTCAGTACTAAAATCTTCCCAATCATTAATCTGGTTTGCACACAGCGCCACCTGGGCACAATACAACTCAATCTCAGGCAACGTCAGGGCTGCCCATTTTCAAATGACCTTTTTGATCCGCGACGAGAAAACGACACTCTCCTTATTAAAGGCCTCTTGCTCAACGTAAAACTCCCTGCCCCAAATACCGGGAGTATGGTTTTCCCGCCGCCGCTCAGGCTTGGCCAGCCAGATGTCGGCGTTTAGCAAGCAGGCCGCGCACACCGCTCGTGGCCATCAGCACCAGCCTCCACACGCCTAAGCTCGAAGCCTGCCGCCACCACTACCACTCAGGACACGTGGCGGCCCGGCTGCGTGTTTTCCACGTGTAAGTTTTCTACACACAGCACCCTAAACTCAAATCTCCAATCTTCTCACAGTGCTGCAGCGAACCTCAGTCTATTCCAATACAGCCCGCTCGGGTCCTCGCCCACAGCGCCCACTCACCAAAAACGACACAATGCCTCCGAAATCCAGACGTAAAAGACCGAGCTGCGCTGCCAGCAGTTCCCTTTATAGCCTCCCCTGAGTCAGACCGAGGCCGCCCCACCCTCTCGCGTCTATTGGACTTGGGAGATGACGGGGGCGTGGCCGTTTCCTGAGGGGAGAGAGCGGGAGCGCGCGCGGCGGCTCTTTTCTTTCGGGGGCTGCTTCCGGGGCGTGGTGCGCGCGTCGCCCGCCCGCTGCACGCCCGCCCAGTCCCCGGTGCGCGCCCGCTGCGCTCGAAGATCCGTCGCTTCCGAGTCTAGCTCTACGTGGCGTGGGAGTGGCGCCAGAATTCAAACCAACAGCCGCAGTTGGAGGCGAGTCTACCGCCTGCCCCGGGCCAAATGCGCCCTGAACAGATTGGCCGGCTTGGGGCCGGGAGTGGGCTTGAGTTTTGTAGCGCAGGACGGCCTCAGCATTTGACCATCTCGAAAAGTCGGGCTGACTTGGCGCGGCGGGAGTTGACGCCCAGCGGGCGCCGCAGGAGCTGGCGGGCACTGGTCTCCGCACTCCCAGAAAGATAAATTGGCGTGCAGAAGTGCTGAGGTGAAAAAAGTATGTGAAAGCACCGCCTTTCTCTTGCGGTCCACGGCGAGAATACCGCGCCTCTGCGGGACAGCCGGCCCGCCGCGCCGCACGCGGCCCAGTTGCGCCCCAGTGCGGGCGTCCGCGCCCTACCCGCCCCACCCCATCCCTGTGCTTCATTGTGCCAGGCGCTGCTGTTGAGTTACGTGGTCTGCGCGTAGAGTTCTCCCCGACGCAGCCAACCCGAGAGGTAAATACCCCATTTGGTGGAGGAGAAAATTGGTCCTAACGCAGCTAAGTAATTTGTCTAAATTGACACAACTGAAAAGCTTTGCTATTTTTAATTTGTTTGACCGAGTTCGTTATAATGAATGCAAGAGAAAATTTAGTTTGAGAAATATCCCAGAATACTATATACAAACGACTCTTAAAAAATTAAGTAGCCAAGATTGTATTAATTAATATGTGTAAGTGAATACATGTGTATGCACACACAAGCACACATGACATTTGAACATTCTAGCATTTGAAAACTCAGGCCTTCATGACACTCATTACTAATTATTATTTATGTCTGGGTTTGTTTATTGTCCTCCCCATGTCTAAGGAACACATGGTTTTGTGTCCACTTTTTATTATTCGGCCTTAGAACAGTGTTCTGTCCAGCATAAAGTAGGTTGTCTGTAACTATTGGTTGAATGAATAAATGAATATATGTGGTGGCCTTTTAGAAAATTAAAATGAAGACCAAATTGCAGCTTACAGGATAATAGTGTAAATCAAATTTTTGTAACAGGGACCTAAGTGATGAAATATTTACTTGGCTAGGCATTACATAGATATTTTAACAGTATTTTGTAATGTAAATGTAAATTTACATGTTGGTCATAGTAAAAAAAAACTAAAACAGTACAAAAGGATATAAAAAGCAAAAAGATCCTTTCCATATCACTGGGAATCTCTTCACTGTTAGCAGTAACCACTATTAACAGTTTTTGAAACTTTTGAATTGTATATGCATATACAAATATTTCTATGCAAATACAAATACATATTTTTTAATATTTTATAAGTACAGGTAAGATCTGCATACTTTTCTGCAACTTTCTTGCCCCTCATAAATTTAAACATTTTTTCATACCGGTACTTATAAATGAACTTATTCTTGTTTATAGCCTGCATAGTATTCAGTTGGATATATCATAATTTATTTCCTCAGTTTCCGGTTTTTCACTATTTCAAATTGTGCTGAAGCGAATTACAGATATATTATAGGGATCTTGTTAGAAGATCTGCAAGATCAATTTCTAAAGGTGAGTCAAAGGTTATGTGCACTTAAGTTTGTGATAGATACTGCTGAATTGTTTGTACCATCCTTCCACTACCATAAAATAGTCGTGTTGTGATGATATATTGAAGAGTGTTTTGCTAATTGAAAAACATGCATATTACTTTATGGGATGGCAGTTATTACACAATCAAAATTAAAAACTATTTCTCCGTGTTATCTTTGAATCACTGCTGTGTTGAAGACCATCAAAAGCAGTATGAAACAATAATTCCCTACCCTGACTTATCAATTGAATTACTTGGAGAGCTAAAAAATATCAGATTTTTGGGCCCTAATGTGCAACAACCAAAGAAGAATCTCTAAAAATGGGACCCAGGGAACTTTTTTTTTTTTTTTAATGAGAGAGACAACTGACAAGTGGGGGAGAGGGAGAGAAGAGGGAGAATCTTAAGCAGGCTCCATGCGGAGCATGAGCTTGATGTGGGGCTCAGTGCAGGGTCTCCATCCCGTCCCTGGAATCATGACCTGAGCCAAAATCAAGAGTTGGATGCTCAACCGACTGAGCCACCCAAGCACCCCAACCCAGGAAACATTTTTAAACAACCATATGAGCCAATGCTGTTCAACAGGAATATAACATGAACCACAAATGAGAATTGCATATGTAACTTTGAATATTATAGTAGCCACATTTTAAAAAATAAAAAGATTTGGATATAATTAATTCTAATGCATTTTATTTAACCCAATATAACTAAAATATTTTCATTTCAACATCTGATCAACACAAGTTATTGAGATATTTTCCATTCCTTTTTTGTACTCAGTCCTTGCAATCCAGTGTGTATTTTACAGTCACAGCATATCTCGGTTTGACTGTCCACATTTCAAGTGTCCCATTGCCATATGGCTAGTGGGTACTTTATTGGATGGCACAGGTCAATGGTGATTCATATACATATAGAAGTTTGAGAATCACTGTTTTCAGGTAAGTGTGGTACAGCATACCTGAAACATATTCCAGTCTTTAAAGAAAAAAAAATTTTCCATATTAGCTTTTGACTCCAACTAATAACTAACACATGCAATGCAAAATAAAATGAATCCAGAACTTGCTTATTGACAGCACTGCCCTCCAGCGAACATGAGCGATGGCTGAAGCTGTTACACAACTCCTTCAAGGTGTTTATCTCTTCAAGAAACAGAAAAACAGTGAGGGATGAAGCCATCAGTCATTGCTCCTACACCTAAAACAGTCAAGCAAATTGCTACCAAATATTTGAAATGATTAAAGAAAGACCATATAAAGGTCAGAACTGAAATTTAAGTGTCCTTGAAAAAGGGATACAGGTGTGCTCTTTCAAAGGGGCACACGTACCCCAATGTTTATAGCAGCACTATCATCAATAGCTAAAGTATGGAAAGAGCCCAAATGTCCATCGATGGATAAATGGATAAAGAAGATGTGGTATATATATACAATGGAATATTACTCAACAATCATAAAGAATGAAATCTTGCCGTTTGCAACTATGTGGATGGAACTAGAGGGTATTATGCTAAGTGAAATTAGTCAGAGAAAGACAAATATCATATGACTTCACTCATGAGGACTTTCAGATACAAAACAGATGAACATAAAGGAAGGGTAGCAAAAATAATATAAAAACAAGGAGGGGGACAAAACATGAGACTCTTAAATACAGAGAACAAACTGAGGGTTGCTGGAGGGATTGTGGGTGGGGGGATTGGCTAAATGGGTAAGAGGCATTAAGGAAGACACTTGTTGGGATGAGCACTGGGTGTTATACAAAGGGGATGAATCACTGGAATCTACTGAAATCATTACTGCATTATATGCTAACTAACTTGGATATAAATTTAAAAATTAAATAAATAAATAAATAAATAAAAGTATCCTTGAAGAACCTAACATGCTAAAAATAGTTCTCATATTCTTAACATACTTTTAGATGAGATCATCATTTTAATAATTTTTTGGAGGAAATATTCATTGAGCCTGTGGTGCATGCCGTGTGCTTCAAGGACAGCTAATACAAATACACAGAAGTCCTTGTCCTTCCTGAAAGAGTTTAATAAGAAGTCTGTAAACTTAATTTTAGATATCTCTGCTTTAAAAATTAAAATCATTAAAGTCTTTTTGATGAGATCATAATGTGAACCAAATAGTGTTTTAGGAAGTGTTTGGAGGAAAGATTAAAAAGCACAGTTTAGAAATTAGTGCAGTCATTTAGATGAGATATTGTGAAGGACACCACTATAATGTTGGCAATGGAAATGGAAGGCAGGGAAGAGAAGAACACACAGAACTTAAAGTGGTGTCAAGTTCTTATGTGTATTAGATCATGTAATCTTCAAAACAATCCTGGTATGTATTTTTAACCTTGTATTAGAGGTAAAAAAAAAAAAAAAAAGCATAGAGATCTCAGTGAACTCACATTCCCAAGTCTTTCACCAAATTCATAATGTCATGAGGGCATGATATTGCTGTGTTAAAGGAAGAAAAAGTAGGATGTGATGATGAAATGTGGGAGAAGAGAGAAAACAATGGAGCCCAGGCAGCCAAGAGAATGACAGCTCCATTGAGAGGAAGAGGTAGGTCAGAAGTTACTGATTTGGGAGAAGTGAAAAGAAGATTCATTTTTGCTTGTGCTAAATATGGGGTAGAACATTGAGTTCCATTTGTCCAGTGGATAATCAGAAATGTAGAAATGAAGCCCAAGAGAAAAGTCAGGGCTGGAGAAGGCTCATTGAGCAAATGAAGGTAAAGAGGATGATTGAAGTTTTGTGTACAGACAAGTGTGGGAAGAAAAGAAAGAAAACACCAACAACAGTAGCCTAGAACCAGTACCATAGTGTAATCAGATATACTGCAGTAGACAGCTTTTGAAAACATTTCAATATACACAAAGATCTGGGTAGATAATTCATGAGAATAAAGTTCACTATTATAACTTTTTCTTAAATCATGGTAGAAGTATATATACCATATTAAATAGCATAAGCATAATTATTCCAAAGCAGAAAAAAAAAATCAGACTTCCAATATTAGAATTAAAGAATCTTCTCTTAGTACAATGTTCTTTTGTTTTCCTAGTTTCTAAACTGAACTCGTCAGTAAATTCTAGGTTTGATGGCAGAACACACAAATGTAATTTGAAGAAAATCTTGTGAAAACTCTGAAATAGTAAAGTGTTAAGTTCATGGAATAAAATTAAAGAACTTAAATTAGAGGAAAAGCCTTGTATATGTGGCAACATCAAGGACAGTTTGATACTTGAGTCCAAAGTTCAGAGGAGAGGTCAAGGCTTGAGTGTCTTTGGCATAAGTAAGATATTTAAAACATGACACTGAGGTCATCAGGGAAAGAGTATAAATAAAGAGGAGAAATCCCAGGACAGAGCAGAGCCTTGGTGTCCTGCTAACTTTAGGGTTTTAGTAGAGAAGGAAGTGACAGCAAAGGAAACCCGCCTAAGGGGAAAACTGGAAAGTGTGATATCTCTGAAAGAGGTAAACAGGGAGAGAGATTCATTTATTCATTTGGGATGCTCCCAAAAGGACAAGTACAATAACAGAAATAACCTTTGGGTTTGGCAACATGAAGATTACTGGTGATCTTGTAAACATGGTCTCAGTGAAATAGTGATGATGAAGAGATGAAGATGAAGATCATGCCTTGGGCCTGGAACATTTGCTTTCACAAAGATAAGGAGTCCTGATAGCCTGCTGGGCATATGGATTTATCTGGGATTATCTTTCCTGATTCAGGATTTCATATGTCCCTCTTTGTTCTGCTTAAGGCATGTGCCTCATAAGGCACCACACCAACCCTGCTGCAATATCTGTTTCTGGTGGGAAGGGAAGAGTGTTCTTCACCTGCTACATAAGAGGATTGAGTAGAGACTATCTCCCTGTGCCAACTTTGGGGCAAGATGCACTGGCCATGATGGACTGACACTCAGTATTGAAGCTGATCTTGCTCTATCTCTGTGAATAAAGTATTATTCCATCCAGTGCCTGTGTGAGTCTTGTCTTTCTTGGCAGTGCCAACACCTGAAAACTCTTGCAGTAGGTTGACATCTTGCCACTGCTTTTCCTGGTGTTTGGTAACAGGTGTCAATTGCTCAACAGTTTAGTGCAGTGAGCAAGGTCACCAACCATGTTAGTACATGATGCAGATGCATGGCGTTCCCCAGTCCAGCCATCCTAGAATGATGTCAGCTTCCTGGGGGGAGGAGGGCCTGACTGAGATACTGTGCTGTCTCTGGATGAGTGGGAATAAGTGAAACGTAGGCAGTCTCCCTGTCACCAAGGATAAACTGGTGTGATGGATGAGGGCAGAAATGCAAGAGGTGGGCCCTAAAAATATTGGGAAGTTAACCTGGCTTCTGGCCATCTTCATACTTCCACACTGTCCTCTAACTCCCACATGCCAGGAGCTGCAGATGACACTCAAGGGGGGGTCAAAGGCCCCTGTGTAGGAAGCTCTCTTTGATCCGAGTTGCTTAAGAGCCCCAAGTAAGACTTGTTTTCACTAAATGCAAACCACCAATGATGTTGCTGAACATGAAACTGATCAAATGAGGTCCTTTTTGGAGAGTGAAATACAAAAACTGAAAGATAGATTTGGGCGGAGGCCAGGGAATTCTCATGCAGCTTGGTTGGTGCCCCTGTTCGACGAGAAGGCCTTGCAGACCCAAATGTCCCAGGCTGAATGGTGCAGTCGAAGCTAACCACTGACCTTTTGCTGCAGTGCATTTTAAAAATCTACATTGAGTAGGGCAACCAACAGGACGAAGAGTGCATGTCACTCTTTTTTTTTTTTTTTAATGTTTATTATTTTTGAGAGAGAGAGCGAGCAGGAGAGGGTCAGAGAGAGAGAGGGAGGCAGGATCTAAAGCGGGCCCTGTGCTGACAGCAGAGAGCTCAATGCAGGGCTTGATCTCACAAACTGTGAGATCATACCTGAGCTGAAGTTGGACATTCAACCGGCTGAGCCACCTAGGTTCCCTTCAGTCCATGTTACTCTTGATCTAGATTGCAAGGAGTATGAGAACAATATTCTTAACTGTGAGGACTTCCCTAAGACTAAGACCCCCTGGAAAGCCATTCATAAAGCCACAACTGCATTTCAGGTAAAAGCCATACCTGATTATGTGACCCTGTGTCTGGGTACATGGATGATGTATTGGAGGCCTTCATGCAACAGGACCCTTCCCAGTGGAAGACCCCGCTATCACTGCTGTTGACCCTGAAATGACTGTGAGGGAAACAATGGAAAAGCTCCACTGAAAAGTCTTGCTTGGGATAAAAACAAAATGATTTCAATGGTTTCCAACAACTTGGGCTGAACAGATAGAAAACAAACAAGGGGAAGCCATGCCCAGAGGGCCAAAAGGTGAATTCAAGAGATTACAAAGGGGGGAAAAGGAGAATAGGGTTGATCCGCAGAGCAATATGGCTTTGATTGGTAAAACTGGATAGATAAACGAAAGTAATGAGATTCCTCCAGAAGACTTCCACCCATGCTATGTGGTAGAGAGAAGTCCCTCTAAATTGGGGGTTAAGGCCCTAGTTCCATATTCCCATGTGATAGCCTGAGTGGTACAGGTCTGACTCAGACCTCCAAGCCATCCAAAACCAACAAGACTCAACAAACTCACTAGCTAAGGTGGTGATGAATAATTGAACAGCCTTGATTATCTGTTGGCAGAACAGTGAGGCATTTGTATTATTGCCAACTGTTGTAGACTCTGGGTCTGGAGTTCTGTCTTGTCCAGCAAGAAAATGGGATGCAGGATTTAAAAATACGAGAGGCTAATGTCTGGGAGGAGACAAGAGCCCAGAGTAAGGGTCCTTGCTCCATTTTTATTAGGATAAGAGGGCTTAGAAACATGGTAATGGACATGCACAAAGAGACAATGAAATCGTGAACATTAATTAACTCATGGGCATGAGGCAAAGGGGGTTTTGAAGATGTGTGGTGTTAGGGGTTTGGGTCAATACAAAACAAAATCCTGGTTCCTGGTGAAGGTTCTTTACAGAGGACGTGAGGCCCCATGTCTGTTTACCTAAACTGGCCTAGGGGACAAGAAAGACAGCATGCTACCTCAAGGTCAGCAAGGCTCCACTCTGGGCAACCTCCCCCACCGCCCTATGTACGTGTTTACCTAATTTGGTCCTTCCTTCCTGTGAAAGCAGCTTTCTGCTGTTGTACTAAGTTGGGGGGCATTTCTGCCCTGAATACCTAATCTTGTTTACCTCATCTTGGATGTTTTCATCCTGAGATACCCTATTCTTATACCTTTGTCCTATACTGGGGGTCTTTACGCCATTTACCTAATCTTATTTACCTAATCTTGTTTACCCAAACTTGGGGGTGTACATCCTGTGGCTTTCTAGTTCTTTATGCCTTGTTAACCCATCTGGTGCAAGCTCAGGGAATTCCTAAGCTTATTCCCCACAGCCAACAACTCTTGTGTATATATCAATAATTCATATAAGGCAAAAACTAAAGAACATCCGTGCTCAGATGGGATGATTATTGACTATCTACCCGCAGTACCCCACCAGACTCCTTAGTTGGTTTATTCCAGGCCCTTGGGTCTCCTAATTAGAGACTGTCCTCAAGGGTAGGCTTGATCATCATCCTGGGTCTGGTTCTCCTAATGATCCTGATGAAGTGCTATCTCAAAATGATAGGTCTCTGCAGGCAAACTGCATCTATATAGATTGTTCAAGGGCCCCATTAGACCCAGCTCTATCTCTAAATTTGGGGCAGACAGTGGTCCTACCAGATTTTATGCACTTTATCTGGTATTTAAGCAGCTGAACAATGGTTGGTGGACTGTTGAACAATGGTGGACTGTTGGGAAAGGCAGTCATGCACAGTCTGTTGACCCTTGTGTGGCTGCATAACAGTTCTTTGGACCTGGTTCATTTCCTTACATGGAGATAAGGAGCCATCATACCCTGTGTTGGCATATAAAATTGTTTGGAAGTATCTTTCCTTATTCCAGATTTGATATGTACTTCTTTCCTCTGCTTAAAATGTGTGCATCATAGGGCACCTGGACAACCCCACTATTATATCTGTTCCTGGCAGGGAGAGATGGGGATCCTGCACTTGTATCACAGGAGGGGTATAGGTAGATCATCTCCTGGCTATAGTGATTGGTCTGCAGGTAGAAACAATCCAGTTTGAGCTAGTGAGAGTCAGATTTATCTCATCCAATTGTGGAGAAAAAGTCCTATTACATTTGAACATAGAGGATGTGAAATCTGGGAGTGCTACAACCATCTCTCTTATTTTTTAAAAAGTTTATATATTTTTTTGAGATAGAGAACCAGCAGGGGAGGGACAGGGAGAAGGGTTGCAGAGGATCAGAAATGAACTCTGTGTTGACAGCAGTCTGATGTGGGGCTCAAACCCACGAGCCATGAGATCATGACCTGAGTCTAAGTCTGACACTTAACTGAATGAGCCACCCAGGAGCCCTAATGATCTCTTTTAAAAAAAAAAAAAAAATTGAATTATAGCTGACACACAATGTTACATTAATTTGGGTGTACAACATAGTGATTCAACAAGTCTATACATTATACTATGCTCACTACAAATGTAGCTACCATCTGTCATCATACACTATTATAGTAGCATTGACTGTAGTCCCTGTGCTGTTACCTTTCATCCTCATGACTTATTCATTCCATAACTGGAAGCCTGTACTTCCCATTCCACCCATTTGCCCGTCTCCCAACTTCCTCCCCTCTGGCAACCGTCACTTTATTCTCTGTATTTATGGTTCTGTTTCTGCTTTTTGTTTGTTCATTTATTTTGTTTTTTAGATTCCATATTATAAGTGAAATTGTGTGGTATTTGTCTTTCTCTGTCTGAATTATTTTACTTAACATAATACCTTGTAGGTCCATCCGTGTTGTCACAAATAGGAAGACCTCATTCTTTTTAACGGTTGAGTAATATTCCATTTTGTGTGTGTGTGTGTGTGTGTGTGTGTGTGTGTGTGTGTGTGTGTATCATATTTTCTTTATCCATTCGTCTATTGATGGACACTTGGTTTGCTTCCATATCTTGACTATTGTAAATAATGCTGCAATAAACTGGAGTGCATATATATTTTTTTGATTTAGAGTTTTTGTTTTCTTTGGGTAAATACCTAGTAGTGGAATTACAGGACCGTATGGTATGTCTATTTTTAATTTTTTGAGGATCCGCCACACTGTTTTCCACAGTGGCTGCACCAATTTACATTCTCACTAACAGTGCATGAGTGCTCCTTTTTCTCCACATCCTGCCGCAACCATCTTTTTGACCACAAGAGGAGAACCTCTCTGAGAATTAAGTCAACACACAGAAGGGAAAAGAGTAGAGCTGAATTGAGAGGCAGAGAGAATTGGGTTGTAGGAATATCATTTGAACATGATTGATTTCTGTAGCACTGGAGGTTAGCCATTCCTCAGTCAAATCAGGTTGTGTTCATTTATCTATTGCTGCATAATAAACCACCCCAGAACTCAGTGCTTACAACAAAAACAATTACTATTTCTCATGATTCTGTGGGTTGACTGGGGAGTTTTTCTGAATGGGCTTACTCATGCTGAGGTGATCTGCTGAGGGCAAGGCTCAGCTGGGACATCCAAGACAGCCGGGCATCTCTTCCCACATGGTATTTCATTCTGGGCATCTTCATGGCCTAGACATATCAGGGCAGTATTCCAAGAATTCACCTATTAACTTTTTGCTTGTATTATGTATGCTGATGTTTCTCTTGTTCGTATCAAGTCATATGGCCAAGCCCAAGGTCAATATGGAAGGGGTGGTGAACAAGCATGTGGATACTGAGAGATGTGAATACTGAGAGGTGTGATTTGCCGGGGCCATTACTGTAACAATCAATGACAACCTACTTCTACTAATTCTTAAATTCCTTGAAGCTCCTTCATGGACCAAAGAAGATTTTTTTTATCTCATTAAAAAAAAAAATCTGCCAAAAAAAAATTTTTTTGTTATGCAAACTATCTTACATTTCTCACTCTAAAGCCATGCTTCAACCTTCTCCACCTACTTTATCCTCTGGGAAGCTGACCTAAATTGATTGCATCAATGAATCCCGTGTCCTCTGGTTTCCCATTGGTTTGGGCCAATAGGGAACCCGAGCAGTAGATCAGAGGGAAGAGAGAGTAGCTGTTAGCCTCCACTAAAGGGATAGCTTCTTTTAAAGTGTCCCACTTCACCGTTCTCTTTCTTCCCTTGTCCCTTCAGACCTAAGGGTAATAAAGCTCAACTAGGCCCAGGATACTGTTCTTTTTGGTTTTCCTACATCTTGCCATCTTGTTAAACTTACTGAACTTTTCTTAGATTTTCCATATGTTTTCTGTTGGGACCCTGAATAATATTTACCTGTAAAATCCTGGTTTAATTAAGTAGGATTAAGTACATTTAAAATTTTTTTTTCAACGTTTTTAATTTATTTTTGGGACAGAGAGAGACAGAGCATGAACAGGGGAGGAGCAGAGAGAGAGGGAGACACAGAATCGGAAACAGGCTCCAGGCTCCCAGCCATCAGCCCAGAGCCTGACGCGGGGCTCGAACTCACGGACCGCGAGATCGTGACCTGGCTGAAGTCGGACGCTTAACCGACTGCGCCACCCAGGCGCCCCAAGTACATTTAAATGTATACATGTACTCATGTGTATAATAAAAGATATTCTAGTCTTGTCAACTTTGCCAGAGTGAATTAATATTTTGGTTTCTGCATACCAGCTTGACTTGGTGGCTAGTGTCTCTCTCTCTCTCTCTCTCTCTTTTACCTTATTCTCCGAGATAATGTAACACTGTTTAAATGAAAGCTGTCTTACAATGCATCTGTGAAAAGCACATTACAACTGCCCATTCTACTGTAGTTACTCACAAATACATTATAGTTAGTATTAAATAAGATGTTCAGATAATTCTTAAGCCCTGTTTATAATGGCTGCAAACAAATGATTGCCTGGAAACTGATTGGAAAATCTTATAATAACTGAATTTCATACCTTGTCAGTAAATGTATACAATTGCTCTTAGTTATCATTTTAGGATAACTTCAGGGACATAAAGTCCTAGAATCATAAATTTTCAAAGTCAGGTTTGTAAGATGTTATATCAACCCTTTTACCCTTTAGCTCTATAATACATAACATGTGTTATGTATTTTAAACTCTGGTTTTAGAGAATTTAATGATTCTTTAAATGATAAATAGCTAGGTGGCAAAAAACTAGTATAGATGATGTTCTGAATGTTCTGTGATGTTCTGTATTTCAGGTGTATGGAGGAACCCGAAATGCATGTACTATTGCAGGGCAAGGCCATGGATCAAAAATCTTTATCTTAGAAACATTATTTTTTATTTTATTTTTTCATTTAAAAATTTTTTAAATGTTTTATTTATTTTTGAGAGAGAGAGAGAGAGAGAGAGAGAGAGAGAGAGAGAGAGAGAGATGGATGGGGGAGGGGCAGAGAGAGAAGGAGACAGAATCTGAAGCAGGCTCCAAGCTCTAAGCTGTCAGCACAGAACCTGACACAGAGCTCAAACTCAGGAACCGTGATATCATGACCTGAGCCTAACCATTGAGCCACCCAGGTGCCCCTCGGAAATCTTATTTAATGGCCTGTCAGAGAAGGAATTTTCCTAACTCATATTGTGTAGGTAATTAGAACTTGTCAACTTTGTAAAATGATTATACAATGAGGGTATTGAATTGGAAGGATACTCAGAGTTTATTTCTGAGAGACATTTATGTATAAGAATAGAAAATGAAAGATAACCTTTGGGAAAGACACTTTGAAAATCAACTTGAAAGAGTTCGATTAAATTCAAAGATTCATTAACCATGATATACATTATGAATAGACTATGTATATATTGCATGCTCTGAAGATAAAGATCTTCAACACATACCTATCATTCTGATTAAGAATTAGCATATATGCTTGAGCAATCTGAAATCTGGATTGGAAAACTGAAGAACAATAATATAAGCTATAACTTTTTGGCAGTTCAAGGAAGCCATGTGGAGACAAATCTGATGGATATATTTCTTAGAGTATTTCACACAATAAGAGCCAGTTTACTGGCTCAGTCTACAGTCACTCAGTAGAACAAAGATGTGTGATAATGCCAGTGAAGGTCACACTATATTTTTTAATATGTCAAATTTTTGCCATATTTCAAGACCTGCACTTGTTGGGGACTTAGCTGAGAGTACTTTGGCTCATGATATCCAACAGAGAATATTTCTAAGGCCCTTGTCAAATATCAGTTGGGGGGCCACCTTGGTAAAGTACAATGAATTAGTTTCATTTCCTCTGACTCTTAGATTCTAGATGCTGAGAAGGAGAAGAGAGGGCCGAGTTAGCTTTTGGTAAAAGAGTGAGGTGGGAGAGAAATACCTCTATTGTGCTGGTCTATGATCCCTTGACTCCATTCTTGCCCCTTGTTCTCAGTTTAAGGAAAAATTGAATAATTCACACAAGCTCTTTATATGATACATCCTTTTAAAATCAGCTTTCAGATTTTTCCACTATTTGAAAGTTTTTCATTTTTCATCCTTTAAATTTTTGCATTAGAACCGTAAGTATAGATGTATCTATTGCTTCAAAATATTTGCAATAACCTAACATCTTCTCTTCTGTTTTACATAGCAAGTGATCTCTAAAGTAGATTCTCAGGTATTTACAACTGAAGGTCTCTTACACAGATAAATGGAAATTGCCCTGGCATTCAGGGGATATAATGGTTAATTTTATGTGTCAACTTGGCTGGGCCATAGTGCCGATATGTTTCATCAAACATTCTTCTGGATGTTTCTTTGAAAGTGTTTTTTGGATGAGATTAACATTTACATCAGTGGACTTTGAGTAAAGCAGATTACACTCTATAATGTGGATAAATCTTACCCAATCAGTTGAATGCCTTAATAGAACAAAAACTGACCTCTTCAGAACAAGAATGAATTCTGCTAATTCTGCCAGCAGAACTGCCTTTGGGCTAGAACTACCACTCCCCTGAGTCTCCAACCTACTCACCCACTCTATAGATCTCTCTCTCCCTCTGTGTGTGTGTGTGTGTGTGTGTGTGTGTGTGTGTGTGTAGATAGATATACATATAGATACAGATATAGACATAGATATAGACATAGACACATCTATCTATCTAATCTATCTATATCCTATATTTCCTATTGGTTTGGTTTTTCTGGAGGACCCTAATGCATATGATTTGTCTTATTTCTATTTGTTATTCTTTCTTTCCCATTGCTACTAGTATATTTGCCTTTTATTCTTCTTCTTTCAAAACTATCTCTTGTGCTGTGTTCATAGGAATTCCTCCAGCTTCTTTATTTTTTATTAAAGTTTATTTATTTTGAAAGAGAAGAAGAGCATGAGCGGGGGGGGTGGGGCGCAGAGAGAGAGGAGAGAGAGAGAATCCCAAGCAGGCTCTGTGCTGTCAGTGCAGAACCTGACGTGGGGCTCAGTCCCACAAACCGTGAGATCATGACCTGAGCTGAAATCAAGAGCCATTTACTTACCAACTGAGCCACCCAGGCATTCCTAACTTCTTTTATCTAAATGTGTGTGATGCTTATGAATTTTAGTCCAAAATATTGGCACACAAAGAATGTCACATTCCATAATTTCTCTAAAACTCAAATCTGCTTTAAGCCTCCACCTGTAGCATGGCACTCACCTCTGGGATCTTCTTCCCATTCCTTTAGTTTAGACAAGGATGTCAGTCTTATCACACTAGGGGATTGATTGATTAATCCAAAGTGGTTGGCAGTGTCACTGGAATTTCTTCTACTCAATGAAGCTTTTCTTTTTTCTTTTTTTTTTTAAATTTTTTAAATATTTATTTTTGAGAGAGAGAGAGAGAGAGAGAGAGCGAGCCAGAGTGCAAGCTGGGGAGGGGCAGAGAGAGAGGGAGACACAGAATCTGAAGTAGGATCCAGGCTCTGAGCTGTCAGCACAGAGCCCGATGTGGGGCTCAAACCCACGAGCTGGGAGATCATGACCTGAGCCGAAGTTGGACGCTCAACCGACTGAGCCACCCAGGCGCCCCTCAATGAAGCTTTTCTAAAGGTGGTCCTCTAGTTTAAGTCAAGCATTTTTTGAGATGCATCAAGTACCTCTCACAGTGACCATAGATCTTCTTGAAAAGAACTTTACTTTTGCTCTCAACTTTGTGGTGTTTGGTGTTTATTTTCTTCTGTAAGCGTATCATTGGAATAATTTCACATGCAGTCTTTTATCCTTCATCCTTGTGGGACTGACTCTCTTCCATGTTTAATCCTACTTCCAAACCTTATCCCTCCCCTTTGTCTTAGAGAATCTCCTCCAGGCCTTTGGTTTGCCTAATATTGCTTCACTCATTTAAAGGATTTGTCTCCATGTCTCACTCTTAGAGAAGACATAGCTTTTTGGAAAAGTTGGAGTTGAGATGGTTTCCTAGAGGCAAACGCCATAGTTTTTATGGCTACCTGACTAGAATAGAGGAGAGAAAAATACTTTCAGCTGAGAGAGCAAATTAACATACCAATAGATTATGTTGTTATGTGTCTGCACAATATTATGTTTCCTCATCGTTTCTGTTTTTGCTTTTGTATAGATCTCTTTGTCATTATTTTCCATGATTTCTTCCTTAGAATCCTAATTCTTCCCTATTGAAGTACATATTTTTGTTAAGTATGAAATTTGACAACTATGACAGTTTGAGGACATGATGCTTCTGATCTTATCCATTCCTCATTTCAGTTTCTGTTTGATACTTAGCATTTCTAATTCTTCAGCAAATTTAAATTGTCACTTCCAATTTCTTCTTTGAGTTCTTCTTTCTATGTGTGCAATACTTTTTCCAACTCTTATCTTTGGTCTTTCCCCTTGGTGATTTGTTTCAGTGATAATAATTATGGAGACATCTGAGAAATTGTTTCTGTGTCATTTACCATACAATTTGATTCTATTTAGTCCATATTCCTGAGGTGCCTCTGGCAGGAATTCCAGGCACAAAGGGCTGTCTCAAGGGTGGAGCCTCAGGGGGTTGGGTTGGATGAGTTTTTCCTAGAGCAGTTGGAAGCTTCTCAATTCAAGAGGTAAGTGGAGCAAGGGGAGACCTAAAGTCAGTACCAGCTGAAGAATATCAAGCCATCAGGTCCAAGGAGCAAGTTCTAAACTATAAGCAGTAAATGATGTAAGGATTCAAGAACCAAATTGACCAGGACACTTTCCTGTCTGGCTTCTGGGACACTTCTTTTCCTTTGTTCAGAAGATTTCTTCACTGCTTTCTCTTTCCCTACTTGTTTCTTAAATGTAGGTGCTCCCCATGGTTTTGTCTTTGGTTTTCTTCTCTTCTCATACTATTTATTCATTCTTTCTAAGTGGTTTAATTTATTGAGTATCTGCTATGTGCCAGGCACCATTCTAGGAGCAGGGGCTGTGGCTGTGACCAAGTCAGACAAGTTCTTCCTCTCAAAGAGCTTTTGTTCTAATGGAAGACACAGTCAGAAAAAGGAAATTAAGCAAGGTAATTTCAGATAATGGTAATTACTATAAAGAATATAAAACAAGATGATTTTTGTTTTATGGATTCTACAGAGCAGAAGCACCCTTCATTCAAAATGTAGGGGGAAATTGCTCTAAACAAAGGAAACAGTTGGTGTGAAGTCCCAAGACAGAGGGAAGAGTTAATGTAAAATAAAATTGACATTCTCCACACCCAGCATAGAGCACAATGCAGGGCTTGATCTCATGACCAAGAGATCATGACCTGAGCTGAAATCAAGAATTGGACACTCAGCCGACTGAGCCACCCAGGTGCTCCTATAATTATAGTCACCATGCTGTACATTGGATCCCCAGAACTTATTCATCCTGTAACTGGAAATTTGTATTCTTTGACTATCATCTTCCTATGGTCCCCTACTCCCCAGATCCTGGTAACCACTGTTCTAGTCTTTGTTATATGAATTCATTTTTTTTTCAGATTACACGTATAAATGCTATCATACAGTGCTTGTCATTCTCTGCCATATTTTACCTAGCTTAATGCCCCCAAGGTCAACTCATATTGTCTCAAATGGCAGGATTTCCTTTTTTATCATTCCTGAATAATAGTCTATTGCATATATATACCACATCTTTATCCATTTATCTGTTGATGAACACTTAGGTTGTTTCCATATGTTGGCTTTTGTGGGTAATGCTGCAATGAACATGGAAATGCAGAATATCCTGTTTTCGTTTCCTTTGAATATGTACCCAGGAATATATAAATATTGTTGGATCATATGGCACGGTTCCCTTTTCTCCACATCCATGCCAACACTTGTTATATCTTGTCTTTTGATTATAGTCATTCTGACAAATGGGAAGTAATATGGTTTTGATTTGCATCTCTCTGATAATTAGTGATGCTGAGCTGTTTGCCATGTGTATATCTTCTTTGGAAAAATATCTATTCAGATTCTCTGCCCATTTTTTCATCAGATTTTTTTTTTGCTGAGTGGTTCCAGTTCTTTATATTATTATTAGATATATGATTTGCAAATATTTTCTCCCATTAAGCTGCCTTTTCATTTTTCTTGTGATTTCCTTTGCTATACAAAATCTTTTTAGTTTGATGTGGTTGCACTTTTCATTTTTGCTTTTGTTACCTTTGTTTTTGATGTCAAATCCCAAAAGTCACTGTCAAGATGAATGTCAAGGAGCTTACCCACTATGTTTTCTTCTAGGAGTTTTACAGTCTCAGGTCTTACGTTCAAATATTTAATCCAATTTGAGCTGGTTTGTGTGTATGATGTGAGATAATGGTCCAGTTTCATTCTTTTGCATGTGTCTATCCAGTTTTCTCAGCATCATTAATGAAGGGACTGTCTTTTCCTATTGTATGTTCATGTAACCTTCATTATAAGTTAATTGACCATACGTGTGTGGTTTATTTTTGTTCTCTCTGTTCAATTCCATTTATCTATATGTCTGTTTTTATGCCAATACTGTACTATTTTGATTATTGTAGCTTTGTAATATAGCTGGAAATCAGGAAGTGTGATACTTCATCTTTGTTCTTATTTTTCAAGATTTCTTTGGCTATTCAGTGTCTTTTGGTTCTATACAAATTTTAGGATTGTTTATTTTGATTTCTGTGAATAATACCATTGGAATTTTGATAGGCATCGCATTGAATCTGCATTAGTTCTTCCAATCTATGAGCATAGAGTATCTTTCTATTTATTTGGGTCTTCTTCAATTTCTTTCATTAACATATTACAGTTTTCAGTATACAGATCTTTTACCTCCTTGGTTAAATTTGTTATGAAATATTTTATTCTTTTTTTATATAGTTGTAAATGGAGTTATTTTATTGATTTCTCTTTCTGATATTTTGTTGTTAATGTATAGAAATGCAACTGATTTTTACATATTATTTTATATTCTGAAACTTTACTGAATTCTTTTATTAGTTCTAAGTTTTCTTTGCAGAGTCTTTATGGTTTTTTATATGTAATATCATTACAAACAGAGACAATTCTACTTTTTCTTTTCTAATTTAGATGACTTTTATTTGTTGTTCTTGACTAATTGCTGTGGCTAGGACTTCCAGTACTGTGTTAAATAGAAGTGGCAAGAGTGGGCATACTTGTCTTAGTCCCACTCCCAGAGGAAAAGCTTTAGCTTTTCAACCCTGAGTTCAGTGATGTTAGCTGTGGGCTTGTCATATATGCCCTTTATTATGTTGAGGTACATTCCCTCTATACCCAGTTTGTTGAGAGTTTTTTTTTTTTTTTTAATCATGAGTGCATGTTGAATGTTGTCAAAAGCTTTTCTGCATTTATTGACATCATATAATTTTTAATTTTCATTTTGTGTGTGTATCACATCGATTGATTTGTGGATGTTGAAACATACTTGCATATCTGTAATAAATCCCACTTGGTCATGGTGTATGATTCTTTCAATGTATTGCCAAATTTGGTTTGCTAACTTTTTAAATAATCTCTGTGCCCAGTGTGGGGTTTGAACTCACAACCCCAAGATTAAGAGTGGCATATTCTACTGACTGAGCCAGCCAAGTGCCCCTGGTTTGCTAATATTTTGTTGAGAATTTTTGCATCTGTTTTCATCAAGGATATTGGTCTGTAATTATCTTTTCTGGTAGTGTCCTCATCTTGCTTTGGTATCAGGATTATGCTGGCTTCATAAAATGAGTTTGGAAGTATTCCTTTTTCTTCCATTTTTTGGAAGAGTTTGAGAAGGATTAGTAGAATCCTTAAATGTGGTAGAATTCACTAATGAAGCCATCTGGTCCTGGGCTTTTTTAGGAGGTTTTTGATTACTGATTCAGACTCCCTACTAATAATAAGCCAGTTCAAATTTCCTGTTTCTTCCTGATTTAGTCGTGGTAGGTTGTTTGTTTCTAGGAATTCATCCACTTTTTTCCTAGGTAGTCAAATTTGTTGACCTTTAATTGTTCATGGTAGTCTCTTATGATCATTTGTATTTCTGTGGTATCAATTGTAATGTCTCTTCTTTATTTTCAGTTTTACTTGTTTGAATCCTCTTTTTCCCCCCCCTGGTATGTCCAATTAAATGTTTATTTTTTATTTTTTTAATCTTTTCAGAAAAACTAGCTCTTAGTTCCATTGATTGTCTATTGTCTTTTTTAGTCACGATTTTAATTATTTCTGCTCTTTTTTGTGTGTGTGTTATTTCCTTTCTTCCTCTTTAACTTAATTGTTCTTTTTCTAGTTCCTCTAGGTATAACTTTAGGTTGTTTATTTGAAGTCTATTTTTTTTCTTAATGTAGTTTTAGTGCTATAAACTTTCCTATTAGAAATAATTTTGTCGCATCCCTTAAGTTTTGGTATGTAGTAATTTCATCTTCATTTTTCATTTTTAAATATTTTTAAATGTTTAGTTATTTTTGAGAGAGAGAGAGCATGAGCAGGGATGGGTGGGGAAGAGAGGGATAGAGTGAGAATCCAAAGCAGGCTCCCCACTGCAGAGCCAGATGTGGAGCTTGAACCCACGAACCATGAGATCATGACCTGAGTTGAAATCAAGGGTCGGATGCTTAACAGACTGAGCCACCCAGGCACCCCATATTTTCATTTTTATTTCTCTTAAAACATTTTCTGATTTCTCTTTTGATTTATTTTTTGACTCATTGGTTGTTCAGGGGACTGCTTTTTAATCTTCACATATTTGTGAATGTTTTAGTTTTCTTCTTGTAATTAATTTTTAGTTGCAAAACATTTAAGTTGGAAAAGATGCTTGATATGATTCCAGCCTTTTTAAATTTATTATGGCTTGTTTTGTATCCTAACATATGATCTATCCTAGAGGATGTTCTGTGGGCTCTTGAGTAGAATTCTGCTGCTTTTGGATTGAATGTTTTGTAAATGTCTGTTAAGTCCATCTGGTCTAATGTGTAGTTTTCTTGTTGATATTCTGTATTATCTATCCATTTTTGAAAATGTGGTATTGCAGTCCCATACTATTGTTGTGTTGCTGTCTATTTTTCCCTTCAGATCTGTCAGCATTTGCTTTATATATTTGGATAAATTCATGTTGGGTGCATAAACACTTACCATTATTATATCCCTCTTGTTGGATTGACCCCTTTATCATTATATAATGAACTTCTTTGTCTCTTCTTACAGTTTTTGGCTTGAAGTCTATTTTATCTGATATAAGTATAGTCAATCCTGCTTTCTTTTGGTTTCCATTAGAATATCTTTTCTATCCCTTTAACTTTGGTCTAAGTGTGTCTTTAAAATTGAAGTGAGTGTCTTATAGGCAGCCTATAGTTGGGTCTTTTTTTTTTTTTTCTTCAACCATATCTTTTGATTGGAGAATTCAATCCATTTACATGGAAAGTAATTATTATTATTAATTTTATTTTACTTTAAAGAGAGAGAGAGCACGCAAGTGGAGGAGAGGGGGAGAGGGAGAGAGCAAGAAAGAGAATCCCAAGCAGACCCCACACTCAGTGTGGAGCCTGACGTGAAGCTTGATTCCACGACCCTGGGATCATGACTTGAGCGGAAATCAAAAGCTGGGCACTCAACCGATTGAGCCACCCAGGTGCCCTAAAAGCAATTATTGATAGTTATAGACTTACTATTGTTATTTTATTAATTGATTTCTAGGGTTTTTTTTGTTTGTGTTTTATTTTTATTTTTTTAAATGAATTAATTTTTTTTTTTTTTTTTTTTTTTTACTAATTCCTTTGGTCCTTTCTTCCTCTTGTGCTACTTTTTTGTGATTTGATGATTTTCAGTAGTGATGTGATTTGATTCCTTTCTTTTCATCTTCTGTGTATCTATTGTGGGTGTTTGCTTTTTGGTTACCATGGAGCTTACATAAAACATCTTAAATTTACAAGAACTTATTTTAAACTGATAACAAGTTAACTTTGAGCTACACTAAAGTTCTCTATTTTTTAGACCTACCCTATGACCCAGCAATAGCCCTGCTAGGAATTTACCTAAGGGATACAGGAGTACTGATGCATAGGGGCACTTGTACCCCAATGTTTATAGCAGCACTCTCAACAATAGCCAAATTATGGAAAGAGCCTAAATGTCCATCAACTGATGAATGGATAAAGAAATCGTGGTTTATATACACAATGGAGTACTACATGGCAATGAGAAAGAACGAAATATGGCCCTTTGTAGCAACGTGGATGGAACTGGAGAGTGTGATGCTAAGTGAAATAAGCCATACAGAGAAAGACAGATACCATATGTTTTCACCCTTATGTGGATCCTGAGAAACTTGACAGAAACCCATGGAGGAGGGGAAGGAAAAAAAAAAAAGAGGTTAGAGTGGGAGAGAGCCAAAGCATAAGAGACTGTTAAAAACTGAGAACAAACTAAGGGTTGATGGGGGGGTGGGAGGGAGAGGAGGGTGGGTGATGGGTATTGAGGAGGGCACCTTTTGGGATGAGCACTGGGTGTTGTATGGAAACCAATTTGACACTAAATTTCATATATTGAAAAAAAAATAAAGTTCTCTATTTTTACGTTCCTGCCCCCCCCACTCATTTTATGCTTTTTGTGTCACAATTTACATCTTTTACACTATATATTCATTAACAAACTGTTGTAGTTATAGTTATTTTTAATTAATTAATTAAAAATGTCTATTTATTTATTTTGAGATAGAGAGTTTGAGTGGGAGAGGGGCAGAGAGAGAGATCTCTGACCTGAGCTGAGATCAAGAGTTGGATGCTTAACTGACTGAACCACCCAAGCACCCCATTTCTTTTTCTTTTAACCTTCATACTGGGGTTATAAATGATTTACCTATCACTATTACAACATTAGGGTATTCTAAATTTAAACTATATATTTACCTTTACCTGTGAATTTTATAGTTTCACATGTTTTCTTGCTACTTATTACCATCCTTTTGTTTCAGTTTGACAAAGTCCCTTTAACATTTCACTTAAGGCTGATCTAATGGTTGGGGCACTTGTGTGGCTCAGCTGGTTAAGTGTCTGACTTCAGCTCAGGTCATGATCTCATGGCTCATGAGATCAAGCCCCACATTGGGCTCTGTGCTGACAGCTTGGAGCCTGCTTGGGATTCTCTCTCTCCCTCTCTCTTTCCCTCTCCCACTCTTTCTTTCTCTTTCTCAAAATAAATAAATAAAAACTTAAAGAAAAAGACTGATCTAATGGTGATGAACTCCTTTAGCCTTTGTTTGTCTGGAAAACTCTATCTCTTCTTGAATTCTGAAGGACCCCTGGTTGGGTAGAGTAATTTTGATTGGCAGGTTTTTTCAACTCCTTGAGTATTTCATCTTACTCACTTCTGCAAAGTTTCTGTTGAAAAATATGCTGATAGTCTTACAGGGGTTGCCTTGTATGTAACAAGTTCTTTTGCTCTTGCTACTTCTAAGATTTTCTTCTCATCTTAAACTTTTGACAACTTAATTACAATGTGGCTTACTATGGGTCTCTTTAGATTATTTTATTTGGTACTGTCTGGACTTCCTGGATCTGGATATCTGTTTTTCCCCCCAGGTTTCACCATTATTTCACCATTGTTTTCACCAATAAGCTTTCTACCCTTTTCTCTCTCTTCTCCCGGGACCCCTATAATGTATATATTGGCTTGATTGATGGTATCCCATAAATCCCTTAAGCTGTCCTCACTCATTAACATTCTTTTTTCTTTTTGCCTCTCTCATTGGGTGAATTTCACTTCCACTTGGTATAGTTTGTTGTTGAAACTTTACATTGAATTTTTCAAATCAGTTATAATTTTCAGCTCTTTGAATTCTGTTTGATAATTTTTTCTTCAAGATTTTATTTAAATTATAATTAACATACAATATAATATTAGTTTCAGGTATAGAATTTAGGGATTCATCACTTACATACAACACCCAGTGCTCATCACAACAAGTATACTACTTAATACCCATCATGTATTTAACCCATCCCCCTGCCCACCTCCCTACAGGAACTCTCAGTTTGTTCTCTATAGTTTAGAGTCCGTTTTGTTGTTTGCCTCTCTCTCCACCCCCATCATGTTAATTTGTTTTGTTTCTTAAATTTAACATACGAATGAAATCATATGGTATTTGTCTTTCTTTGACTGACTTATTTTGCTTAGCATAATACATTTTAGCTCCATCCACATCATTGTAAATGGCAAGATTTCATTGTTTTTGCTGGCATATATATATATATATATATATATATATATATATATATATATATACATATACATACACATATACATATATACATATACATATAGATATGTATATATATATATGCCACATCTTTTTTATCCATTCAATAGTCAATGGACATTTGGGCTCTTTCCATAGTGTGGTTCTCGTTGATAATGCTGCTGTAAACATTGAAATGCATGTATCCCTTTGAATCAGTGTGTTTGTATCTACTACTTTGGATAAATACCTAGTAGCGCAACTGCTGTGTTGTAGGATAGTTCTATTTTCAACTTTTTGAGAAGCCTCTGTACTGTTTTCCAGAGTGGCTGCACCAGTTTGCATTCCCACCAACTCTGTAAGAGTATTCCTATTTATCTGCATCCTTGCCAACCTTTATTGTTTCCTGTGTTGTTACTTTTAGACATTCTGACAGGTGTGAGGTGGTGTCATTGTAGTTTTGATTTGTAGTTCCCTGATAATGACTGTTGTTGAGAATCTTTTCATGTGTCTGTTAGCCATCTGGATGTCTTCTTTGGCAAATTGTCTACTCATGTCTTCTGCCCATTTTTTAACTGGGTTATTTGTTTTTTGGGTGTTTAGTTTGATAAGTTCTTTTTAGATTTTGGATGCTAACTCCTATTATAATATATGTCATTTGCAAATATCTTCTCCCATTCCGAAGGTTGTCTTTTGTTTTTGTTGATTGTTTCCTTTGTTGTACAGCAGTTTTATCTTGATGAAGTCCCAATAGTTCACGCTTTTGTTTCACTTGCCTAAGGAGATGTATCTAGTAATTGCTGCAGCTGATATCAAAGAGGTTATTACTTGTGTTCTTCTGTTGGATTTTGATAGTTTCCTGTCTCACACTTAGGTCTTTAATTCATTTGGAATTTATTTTTGTGTATGGTGTAAGACACTGGTCCAGTTTCATTTTTCTGATGTTCAGTTTTCCCAAAAGCATTTGTTGAAGAGACTGTCTTTTTTGATATTCTTTTCTGCTTTGTAGAAAATTTAGTTGACCATATAGTTGTGGGTCCATTTCTCAGTTTCCTATTCTATTCCATTGATCTATGTATCTATTTTTGTGCCAGTAACATAATGTCTTGCTAACTACAGCTTTGTAATATAGCTTGAAGCCCAGAATTGTGATGCCTCTAGCTTTTTTTTCTTTTTCAGGATTGCTTTGGCTATTTGGGTGCCATACAAATTTTAGGATTATTCTAGCTCTGTGAAGAATGCTGGTGTTATTTTGATAGGGATTGCATTAAACGTGTAGATTGCTTTGCGTAGTAGAGACATTTTAACAATGTCTGTTCTTCCAATCCATGAGCATGGGATGTTTTCCCATTTCTTTGTGTCCTCTTTAATTTCTTTTCATAAGTGTTCTATGCTTTTCAGAGTACAGATCTCTTACATCTTTGGTTAGGTTTATTCCTAGGTATCTTATGACTTTTGGTGCAATTGTAAATGGGATCAGTTCCTTGATTACTCGTTCGGCTGCTTCATTAATGGTGTATAGAAATGCAATCGATATCTGTACATTCATTTTTGTATCCTGCAACTTTGCTGAATTCATGTATTAGTTCTAGCAATTTTTGGTGGAGTCTTTGGGTTTTCTACATAGAGTATCATGTTATTTGAAAATAGGGAAAGTTTGACTTTTTTTTTCCATTTTGGATGCCTTTTATTTATTTTTGTTGTCTGATTGCCAAGGCTATGAATTCCAGTATTATGTTAAATAACAGTGGTAAGAGTGGACACCCCTGTCTTGTTCCTGACTGTAGAAGATAAGCTCTCAGTTTTTCCCCATTGAGGCTGACGTTAGCTGTGGGTCTTTCGTGTATCACCTTTATGATGTTGAGGTTGTTACATCTATCTTACTTTGTTGAGGACTTTCATCAAGAATAGATGCTGTATTTTGTCAAATGCTTTTTCTGCATCTATTGAGAGGATCAGATGTTTCTTATCCTTTCATTTATTGATGTGGTATATCACATTGATTGATTTGCAAATAGCAAACCAGCTCTGCAACCCAGGAATAAATCCCACTTGATCATGGTTTAATGTAGTGTTGGATTTGAGGCTAGTATATCTTGTTGAGAATTTTGCATCCATATTTATCAGGGATACTGGCTTGTAATTCTCTTTTTTAGTGGTGTCTTTGTCTAGTTTTGGAATCAAGGTAATGCTGGCTTCATAGAATGAGTTTGGAAGTTTTCCTTCCATTTTTATCTTTTAGAACAGTTTGAGAAGAATAGTATTAACTCCCCTTTAATTAATTTTTTTTTTACATTTCATTTATTTTTGATAGAGACAGAGCACAATTGGGGTAGGGGCAGAGAGAGAGGGAGACACAGAATCCAAAGCAGGCTCCAGGCTCTGAGCTGTCAGCACAGAGCCTGACGCGGGGCTCAACCTCAGAAACCACAAGATCATGACCTGAGCCGAAGTCGGACGCTTAACCAACTGAGCCACCCAGGCACCCTTAACTCCCCTTTAAATGTCTGGTAGAATTTCCCTGGGAAGCCATCTGGCCTGGACTTTTGTTTGTTGGGAGATTTTTGATTACTGACTCAATTTCTTTATTGGTTATGGTTCTGTTCAAATTTTCTATTTCTTCCTGTATGAGTTTTGGTATTTTGTGGATTTCTAAGAATTTATCCATTTATTCCATATTGCCCAGTTTGTTGGCATATAATTTTTCATAATATTCTTTTATAATTGTTTGTATTTCTGTGGTGTTGGTTGTGATCTCTCTTCATTCATTCATGATTTTATTCATGTGGGTCCTTTCTCTTTCCCTTTGATTAGTCTGGCTAGGGATTTATCAATTTTATTAAGTCTTTCAATGAACAAGCTCTTAGTTTTGTTGATCTGTTCTGCTGGTTTTCTATCTGTTTGTTTCTGTAGCATTTATTTCTGTTCTAATATTTATTACTTCCCTTTTGTCCTGCCTTTAGGCTTTATTTGCTGTTCCTTTTCTAGCTCCTCTAGGTGTAAAGTTAGGTAGTGTATTGGAGACTTTTCTTGCTTCTTGAGGGAAGCTTGTGTTGTATATACTCCCTCTGAGGACTGCCTTTGCTGTATCCCTAAAGTTTTAGACCGTCATGTTTTCATTGTACTTTTTTAATTTCTTCTTTAATTTCCTGCCCATTCATTCTTTAGTAGGATGTTCCTTAACCTCCATGAATTTGTGGTCTTTCCAAATTTTTTCTTGTGGTTGATTTCAAGTTTCATAGCATTGTGGTCTGAAAATCTGCATTGTATGATATTGATCGTTTTGAACTTGTTAAGGCCTGATTTGTGACCCATTGTTTGATCTATTCTGGAAAATGCTCCATGTATACTTGAAAAGAATGTGTATTCTGTTGCTTTAGAATGAAATGTTCTGTGTAGATATGTTAAGTATATCTGGTCCAGTGTGTTATTCAAAGCCATTTTTTCCTTGTTGATTTTTGGCTTAGTTGATCTGGCCATTGGTGTAAGTTGGGTGTTAAAGTCCCCTACTGTTATTGTATTATTATCAATAGTTTCTTTATGTTTGTGATTAATTGGTTTTATATATCTGGGTGCTTCCAAGTTGGAGGCATAAATATGTACAATTGTTAGATATTCTTGGTGGATAGACTCCTTAATTGGGATATAGTGTCCTTCTTCATCTTTTCTTATAGTCTTTGTTTTATGTGTTTTTTTTTAAGTTTATATATTTATTTTTGAGAGAGAGAGAGAGAGAGTGAGAGCACATAAATGGGGTTGGGGGTGCGGAGAGAGAGACAAAGAGAGGGAGAGAGAAACCCAATCAGTGCAGAGACCAATACAGGGCTCGAACCCATGGTCTGTGAGATCATGACCTGAGCTGAAGTCAGATGCTTAACCAACTGAACCACCCAGGTGCCCCTACAGTCTTTGTTTTAAAATCTAGTTTGTCTGATAAGAATATGGCTACTCTAACTTTCTTTCAACATCCATTAGCATGATAGATGGTTCTCTATTCCCTCACTTTCAATCGCAGGTGTCTTTAGGTCTAAAATGAGGGTCTTATAGGCAGCATATAGATGGGTCTTTTTTTTTTTTTAAATCCATCCCGAGATCCTGTGTCTTTTGATGGGACCATTTAGTCCATTTACATTCAGAGTGATTTTTGATAGATATGAATTTAGTCCCATTGTTTTACCTGTAAACTTGGTTGGTGTGTTTGTGATGTTCTCTGTTCCTTTCTAGTCATTGTTGCTTTTGGTCTTTCTTTCCCATTCAAAGAGTCACCTTTAATATTTCTTGCAGGGCTGTTTTAGTGGTCACAAACACTTTTTTGTCTGGGAAACTATCTCTCCTATTCTGAATGACAGCTGTTCTGGATAAAGGATTGTTGGCTGCATTTTTTTTTTTTTTTTTCATTCAGCATGTTGACTATATCATGCCACTCCCTTCTGGCCCGCCAAGTTTCTGTGGACAAGTATGCTGCAAACCTGATTCTATTTTCCTTTATAGGTTAGGGATTTTTTTTCCCTTGATGTTTTCAGAATTCTTTCTTTGTTTGTGTATTTTGTAAATTTTACTATATATATTGGTGTTGGCTGGCTTTTGTTCATTTTGATGGGCATTCTCTGTGCCTTTTGGATTTTGAAGTCTGTTTCGTTCCCCGGATTAGGGAAGTTTTCAGCTGTAGTTTGCTTAAATAAACCTTCTGCCCCCCCTTTCCCTCTCTTCTTCTGGGAATCCTATGATACAAATGTTATGCTTTATGGAATCACTGAATTCCTAAGTCTGCATTTGTAATCCAAAACTTTTCTTTCCCTCTTCTTTTCACTTCATTTTTTCCCATAATTTTATCTTCTATATCACTGATTCTTTCCACTGCTTTATCCATCCTTGTCAGTGCATCCAGTCAGTTTTGTATCTCGATTATAGCATTTCTTATTTCAGCCTGAGTAGTTTTCAGTTCTCTTATCTCTGCAGTAAGAGGTGCTCTAGTGCCTTCTATTCTTTTTTTTTTTTTTAATTTTTAATTTTTTAAAATTTACATCGAAATTAGTTAGCATATAGTACAACAATGATTTCAGGAGTAGACTCCTTACCCATTTAGCCCATCCCCCCTCCCACAACCCTTCCAGTAACCCTCAGTTTGTTCTCTATATTTATGAGTCTCTTCTGTTTTGTCCCCCTCCCTGTTTTTATATTATTTTTGTTTCCCTTCCTTTATGTTCATCCATTTTGTGTCTTAAAGTCCTCATATGAGTGAAGTCATATCATTTTTTTCTGGCTGACTAATTTCACTAAGCATAATACCCTCCAGTTCCATCCACGTAGTTGCAAATGGCAGGATTTCATTCTTTTTGATTGCCAAAGAATACTCCATTGTATATATATACCACATCTTCCTTATCCATTAATCCATCGATGGACATTTGGGCTCTTTCCATACTTTAGCTATTGTTGATAGTGCTGCTATAAACATGGGGGTGCATGTTTGTACATGCACCTGTATCGAACTGCACACCTCTATCCCGTGGACAAATAACTAGTAGTGCAATTGCTGGGTCGTAGTGTAGTTCTGTTTTTAGTTTTTTGAGGAACCTCCATACTGTTTTCCAGAGTGGCTGCACCAGCTTGCATTCCACCAACAATGCAAAAGAGATCCTTTCTCCTCATCCCCGCCAGTATCTGTTGTTGCCTGAGTTGTTAATGTTAGCCATTCTGACAGGTGTAAAGTGGTATCTCATTGTGGTTTTGATTTATGTTTCCCTGATGATGAGTGATGTTGAGCATTTTTTCATGTGTCAGTTGGCCATCTGGATGTTTTCTTTGGAGAAGTGTCTATTCATGTCTTTCGCCCCTTTCTTCACTGATTATTTGTTTTTTTTGGTGTTGAGTTTGATAAGTTCCTTATAGATTTTGGATACTAACCCTTTGTCTGATATGTCATTTGCAAATATCTTCTCCCATTCTGTTGGTTGCCTTTTAGTTTTGCTGATTGTTTCCTTCACTGTGCAGAAGCTTTTAGTTTGGTGAGGTCCCAGTAGTTCATTTTTGTTTTTTGTTTCCCTTGCTTCTTAAGAAGTTGCTGCAGTCAAGATAAAAGAGGTTTTTGCCTGCTTTTTCCTCAAGGATTTTGATGGCTTCCTGTCTTACATCGAGGCCTTTCATCCATTTTGAGTTTATTTTTGTGTATGGTGTAAGAAGGTGGTCCAGGATCATTCTTATGCATGTCGTTGTCCAGTTTTCCCAACACCATTTGTTGAAGAGACTGTCTTTATTCCACTGGGTATTCTTTCCTGCTTTGTCAAAGATTAGTTGGCCATACATTTGTGGGTCCATTTCTGGGCTCTCTATTCTGTTCCATTGATCTGAGTGTCTGTTCTTGTGCCAGTACCATACAGTCTTGATGATTACAGCTTTGTAGTATAGCTTGAAGTCTGGGATTGTGATGACTCCTGCTTCGGTTTTCTTTTTCAAGATCGCTTTGGCTATTTGGGGTCTTTTCTGGTTCCAAACAAATTTTAGGATTATTTGTTCTAACTCTATGAAGAATGCTGGTGTTACTTTGATAAGGATTGCATTGAATATGTAGATTGCTTTGGGTAGTATTGACATTTTAACAATATTTGTTCTTCCTATCCAGGAGCATGGAATCTTTTTCCACTTTTTTGTGTCTTCTTCAATTTCATTCATCAGCTTTCTATAGTTTTCAGTGTATAGATTTTCACCTCTTTGGTTAGATTTATTCCTAGGTATTTTATGGTTTTTGGTGCAATTGTAAATGGGATTGATTCCTTGATTTCTCTTTCTGTTGCTTCATTGTTCGTGTATAGAAATGCAACTGATTTCTGTGCATTGATTTTATATCCTGCAACTTTGCTGAATTCATGAATCAATTCTAGCAGTTTTTTGGTGGAATCTTTTGGGTTTTCCATATAGAGTATCATGTCATCTGCAAAGAGTGAAAGTTTGACCTCGTCCTGGCTGATTTGGATGCCTTTTATTTCCTTGTGTTGTCTGATTGCAGAGGCTAGGACTTCCAATACTACGTTGAATAACAGTGGTGAGAGTGGATATCCCTGCCTTGTTCCTGACCTAAGGGGGAAAGCTGTCAGTTTTTCCCAATTGAGGATGATATTAGCATTGGGTCGCTCATATATGGCTTTTATCATCTTGTGGTATGATCCTTCTATCTCTACTTTCTTGAGGGTTTGTATCAAGAAAGGAGGCTGTATTTTGTCAAATGCTTTCTCTGCATCTATTGAGAGGATCATATGGTTCTTGTCCTTTCTTTTAATGATGTGATGAATCATGTTGTTTTATGGATATTGAACCAGTCCTGCATCCCAGGTATAAATCCCACTTGGTCGTGATGAATAATTTTTTTTTTTTTTAATTTTTTTTTTCAACTTTTTTTTATTTATTTTTGGGACAGAGAGAGACAGAGCATGAACCGGGGAGGGGCAGAGAGAGAGGGAGACACAGAATCGGAAACAGGCTCCAGGCTCCGAGCCATCAGCCCAGAGCCTGACGCGGGGCTCGAACTCACGGACCGCGAGATCGTGACCTGGCTGAAGTCGGACGCTTAACCGACTGCGCCACCCAGGCGCCCCATGAATAATTTTTTTAATGTATTGTTGGAGCCATTTGGCTAGTAACTTGTTGAGGATTTTTGCATCCATGTTCATCAGGGAAATTGGTCTATAGTTCTCATTTTTAGTGGGGTCTCTGGCTGGTTTTGGAATCAAGGTAATGCTGCTTCATAGAAAGAGTTTGGAAGTTTTCCTTCCATTTCTATTTTTTGGAAAGTTTGAAGAGAATAGGGGTTAACTCTTCCTTAAATGTTTGGTAGAATTCTCCTGGAAAGCCATCTGGCCCTGGACTCTTGCTTTTTGGCAGATTTTTGATTACTAATTCGATTTCCTTACTGGTTATTGGTCTGTTCAAATTTTCTATTTCTTCCTGTTTCAGTTTTGGTAGTGTATATGTTTCTAGGAATTTGTCCGTTTCTTCCAGATTGCCCATTTTATTGGCATATAATTGCTCATAATATTCTCTTATTATTGTTTTTATTTCTGCTGTGTTGGTTGTGATTTCTCCTCTTTCATTCTTGATTTTATTTGGGTCCTTTTCTTTTTCTTCTTGATCAAACTGGCTAGTGGTTTATCAATTTTGTTAATTCTTCCAAAGAACCAGCTTCTGGTTTCATTGATCTATTCTACTGTTTTGTTTTGTTTTTTCGTTTCGATGGCATTAATTTGTGCTCTAATCTTTATTATTTCCTGTCTTCTGCTGGTTTGGGTTTTGTTTTTTGTTTTGTTTTGTTTTTTGTTTTTGTTGTCGTTGTTTTTTCTAGCTCCTTAAAGTATAAGGTTAGGTTGTGTATCTGAGATCTTTCGTCCTTCTTTAGGAAGGCCTGGATTGCCATATACTTTCCTCTTATGACCACCTTTGCTGCATCCCAGAGGTTTTGGGTTTGTGGTGTTATCATTTTCATTGACTTCCATACACTTTTTAATTTCTTCTTTAACTGCTGGGTTCGCCCATTCATTCTTTAGTAGGATGTGCTTCAGTCTCCAAGTACTTGTTACCTTTCCAAATTTTTTCATGTGGTTGATTTTGAGTTTCATAGCGATGTGGTCTGAAAATATGCACAGGATGATCTCTATCTTTTTGTACTTACTTAGGGCTGATTTGTGTCCCAGTATATGGTCTATCCTGGAGAACGTTCCACGTGCACTGGAGAAGAATGTATATTCTGCTGCTTTAAGATGAAATGTTCTGAATATAGCTGTTAAGTCCATCTGCTCCAGTGTGCCATTCAAAGCCATTGTTTCCTTGTTGATTTTTTGATTAGATGACCTTTCCATTGCTGTGAGTGGGGTGTTGAAGTCTCGTACTATTATGGTATTACTATGGATGAGTTTCTTTATGTTTGTGATTCATTGATTTATATATTTGGGTGCTTGCACATTTGGCGCATAAATATTTACAAGTGTTAGGTCTTCTTGGTCTATAGACCCCTTGATTATGATATAATGCCCTTCTGCATCTCTTGTTACAGTCTTTATACTAAAGTCTAGATCGTCTGATATAAGTATGCCTACTCGGGCTTTCTTTTGTTGACCATTAGCATGATAGATGGTTCTCCATCCCCTTATTTTCAATCTGAAGGTGTCTTTAGGTCTAAAGTGGGTCTCTTGTAAACAGCATATAGATGGGTCTTGTTTTCTTATCCATTCTGTTATCCTATGTCCTTTGATTGGAGCATTGATTCCATTGACGTTTAGAGTGAGTCCTGAAAGATATGAATTTATTGCCATTATGTGGCTTGTAGAGTTGGAGTTTCTGGTGGTGTTCTCTGGTCCTTTCTAATCTTTTGTTGTTTTTTGTACTTATTTATTTATATATATGTATTTTCATCTTTTCTCCCCTCAGAAAGTCCCCCTTAAAATTTCTTGCAGGGCTGGTTTAGTGGTTACAAACTCCTTTAATTTTTGTTTGTCTGGGAAACTTTTGATGTCTCCTTCTATTTTGAATGACAGCTTTGCTGGATAAAGAATTCTTGGCTGCATATTTTTCTGATACAGCACACTGAATATATCCTGCCACTCCTTTCTGGCCTGCCAAGTTTCTGTGGGTAGGTCTGCTGCAAACCTGATCTGTCTTCCCTTGTAGATTAGGGACTTTTTTTTCCCTTGCTGCTTTGATGATTCTCTCCTTGCCTGAGTATTTTGTGAATTTGCCTATGATATGCCTTGTCGATGGTCAGTTTTTGTTGAATGTAATGGGGGTCCTCTGTGCTTTTGGATTTTGATGTCTGTGTCTTTCCCCGGGTTAGAAAAATTTTCCACTTAGATTTGCTCACATAACCCTCCTACCTCTATTTCTCTCTCTTCCTGTTCTGGGACCCCTATGATTCTGGTGTTGTTCCTTTTTAATGAGTCACTGATTTCTCTAATTCTTAAAATCGTGCTCTTTTGCTTTAATCTCCCTCTTTTTTTCTGCTTCATTATTCTCCTACGTTTGTCCTCTAATCACTGATTCTCTGTTCTGCTTCATCCATCTTTGTTGCCGTGGCATCCATCCGTGATTGCAGCTCAGTTATAGCATTTTTTATTTCATCCTGACTAGTTTTTACTTCTTTTATCTCTGCAGAAAGGGATTCTAACCTATTTTTGACTCCAGCTAGTATTCTTATTATTGTGATTCTAAATTCTGGTTCAGACATCTTGCTTGTCTCTGTGTTGGTTACACCCCTGGCTGTTGTTTCTTCATGCTCTTTCTTTTGGGGGTGAATTTCTTCATTTTGTCATTGTGAAGGGAGAAGAGGAATTAATGAGGTAGAAAAATTGAAATTAAAAAACATTGAATTTAAAAAATGTTAAAATTTAAAAATTAAACACACACACACACAAAAAATCGAATAAATGATGCTAGATTCTAGGTGTGTTTTGGTCTGTGTGTTGAAAGTGGTTTGAAATTTTAGAGAAAAAAGTGGGGCGGGGGAAGAAATTGTTTGAAAATTTGAAAAAGTGAATACACTGTAGTAGACTAAAATAAAATAATGCAACTAAAATAGAATTTGGAAAAATTTACATAAAAATAAAAAATATAGGGGTGCCTGGGTGGCTCAGTCAGTTAAGAGGCCAATTCGGCTCAGGTCATGATTTCGCAGTCCGTGAGTTTGAGCCCTGCGTTGGGCTCTGTGTTGATAGCTCAGAGCCTGGAGCCTGTTTCAGATTCTGACCCTCTCTCTGACCCTCCCCCATTCATGCTCTGTCTTTCTCTGTCTCGAAAATAAATAAGCGTTAAAAAAATTTTTTTAAAAACATAAAAAACATAGTAAAAAAATTAAAGGAAAAATATATTTAGTAGAAATTGAAAATAAAAATGAATTTTTTCTTCTGTATTCAAGAAAAGAAAAGATACAAAAATGAGACAAAAGAGAAAAAGGAAATTGAGTATTTGAAAAAGTGAATACACTGAATTATACTAAAATAAAATGATGGAAGTAAAATAGAATTTGAAAAAATTTACACAAAAGTAAAAAATATAGGAAAAAATATTAAAATATTTTTTAAGAAAAATGAATTTGTTCTCTTTTTGTATTCAAGGTAAAGAAAAGAAGTGAAAAAGAAAAAAAAAGAAAGAAAATTGAATAGATGGACCTGGACCTGCTAACAGATTGAAATAGGACTGAAATTACTTCATTTTCCCCTAGACGTAAGACTATGAAGCGCTTTATAGTCCATAAACTAAGCAGGTGGTGAGACTTGTGTTTTTGAAGAGTGAGATTGGCCCAGTTGGGTGGGGCTTAGTGTAATGGCTCTGTTCTCCACTAGATGGCGCTGCTAGCCTACTGGGGTGGAGTGTTGTGGCACTTATAGGTGCCTATGTGCACGCGTGGGAGTGGTGAAAAAGGCGTCACCCAGTTACCCAGTCTCTAGTATCCGAACTCTGTTCTCCCCGATCATCAATTGTGCACCCGTCCTCTGTCTTCAGCTCTCGTCCACTCCCTGCTTTCTCACTGTCCGTGAGCAAACCCCAGGCAGTACCTCTCTCCCTAGGTTTGTCTCAGATGAGGCTCTTTTCCCCAGTCCCTTATGTCTGAAGGACTATGGCTTTGACTTGTTCTGCCCCTCACCGAGCAACTGCCAAATGTCGGCTGCAACCAGGAACACTTGCTGGACCCTGCTGCTGCCGGTGCCCCGAGACTGTGGCCAGGTGCCAGCCTGCCCCGGAAAAAATTTGCGAGATAGTGTAGCAGCAGCGTTTCAGGGATTATGGAAAATCACAACACACATCTGGCACCAGGCCTCACCCTTAATGACCTTGTTGCAGCACCAGCAAATCTGGCCATTCTCTGGGGTCTGCTGGGACCAGGTGGCTTCAACAGTCTACCAAATGTCCTTCTAGCAGTGGAACTGCTTTTCCCCATGTGGCCTGAGAACCTCCCGGACCCCACTCTCTTCCTGGGGATTTGCCCTTCCCACCAGAGCACCACCAGGTATCGAGCTGCAGAGTTGCAGACTTTGCGCTTCCCTTGTTTACAGTCTTAATGGAATTTCTCCTTTCTCCCTTTTTAGTTTAGTCCCTGCAGCTGTTTTCAATTTTCCACTTTCTCTCTAGCTGCTTTTGGGGAGGGGTGCTTTTCCTGTATTCTTCCCCCAGTCTCTGTCCTCTGTCCACCCACATAAGTGGCTCCCTGCCCGCTGCAGCTTCTTTCTCCCCATGTTCACGTCTCCGCGCCGTGTACCTGCTGAATTCTGTGGTTGAGGTTGTGCAGATTGTTGTGTTAATCCTCAAATCAGTTTTCTAGGTGTGCAGGATGGTTTACTGTTGGTCTGGCTATATTTCATGGATGGGAGACACACAAAAAACTTCTATGCTATATCCCCATCTTGGCTCCTCCCCTAGTGCCTTGTATTCTTTTCGCAAACCTAGCTAGTATCCTATGATTGTTCTTTTAAATTCTGTTTCAGACATATTATTTATATCTGTTTTGAATAAATTCCTAGCCATCACCTTTTTTTGTTCTTTCTTTTGGGCTGAATTCCTTGTGTGTGTGTTAGGAAAGTCTGTTATAGTTCTTGCTCCTGAGAGTAATGGCTAGCTTAAGGAGAGGTCCTATACTGTCTATGGCCTAGTGCTTCAGGAAGTCTTTCAGAGTGTGCACTCTGCTGTTGTGTTTTGGCTGCTCTTTCCCTTAGGTCAGTCCTCTGCAGAATTTCTCCTTGCCAGCAGTGGGTAGTGTTTGGATCTTATCCTGTGTGTGGCATTTTAACTAGGTGTGCTTTGGTCTGCTTGTTAAAATAAGCCTGATTCTATTTTCACTAGAGCTGAAGCTTTGCAGCACTCTACGATCAGTAGACTTGGTGCATGCCAGGGCTTTGTGCTGGTCTTCTGGGAGATGGGCCTGCTGTGCTGGTTCTCAAGCTGACTTGCCCTGGTAAAGATGCACTAGCAGTGCACAGGGGGTGGTGCTTGGTGTAAGTGGCTTCAGTCTGGGAGCTCTGTGTTGCTCATTGAGGTCTGTAAGTGCCCAGGGGCAGGGAGATAATGGCATTGCCCAGAACTCTTGATCCCAAAATGGGGAGTTCCTACCTGCCACTGTTTAGCTGGGTTACAAAATTCCACATTTTAGGGACCTGGCACATGTGGACCCAAGCTGATCCTTTAGGGGAGTGTCTCACCATGCCGCGGCTGGTCCTGGTTTGTCCCAGAAAAGCTGTTGCACAATTCTACAGGCGCTCAAAGTTTATGGTAAAGCAGAGCAAAAAGCCAACAACAAGGTTTGTTGCCCTCAGCAGGTGTCTCTGTTCTTATACTAATGAACAGGACAGCATTGATGCTGCCAGCTCTTTTTTCCCCTGGGAGGCCATACCACCTCTCCCAAGTGCACTCCAAGAAAGGGATCTGTCTCTTCCAGTGCATTCCAGGGGACCCTCAAACAATGCTGTCTGCTCCTGGACCTCTGGCTCCTTTCCCACAGGGGCACCACTATGTTCACCAGGGTCCACTTGGTGGTGGCAGAGACTTCTAAAACTTAAGACTTTGAGCTCCATGGCTTGTAAAAACTTAGGATAATTAGCCACTCTAGTTTTCCTAGTCACTGGTTTTGGGGACATGTTTGTCTTATGTAGTCCCTTGTGTGGTGCTTTCTCTCTGTTTCTCTCTCTGCTCTCTCTGAGATCAAGGCTCCCTCTCCTCCACAGCACCTGTGATTCTTTTCTCCCCAGAATGATGTCTCTGCAACTCCTACCTTCCATGATGTGGCTTCTTTTCTTCCTCTAGTTCTGCAATTTGTTCTTTCAGCATTCAGATCTACTTCTTGGGTGTTCAAAATGATTTGATATTTATCAGCTGTGTTTGAGGGATGAAGCAAGCATAGGGTCCTAATACTTCTCCACCATCTTAACTTCTCCTAGAATGCTCTGTTATATTTAAATATGCAGTCCTTTCTACTCATTTCTCTGAAGTCACTATCTTATTTTTATTCAGTTTTATATTTGAGTTTAGTATTAATTTCTGAAATTCCTTCATTTTTAATTCTTTTCTGAGTTTATGAATTTTTCTAATCCTATGCTTTTCTTTCACACTTTAACATATTTAAGCTTATTTTGAAATAGTAGACCATAGTTTTCATCTGTTTTGTGTGCTTTCAACATTTATGGGCATGGTATTCTACTCCTTATCTTCCTTTTTGCTTATAGTATCTTTGTACATATAAAATTTGGCCTTGTTTTCTGTTGTTTATTTTTATGAAAAAATAATCTACCTGAATTTCTTAAAGTAGACTGTTGCAGATGGGTTTTCTAACTTCTTTGTTCTAGAGTTTCCTTCTCTTTTATGCTAGTGAAGTGTTAAAAAATATGATGGCTTCTTTTTTGAGCTATATTGTATTCCCCTCCCCAGTTTTTACCTGAATATTCTCTTTTCTTTATCTCTACTGTCACTATACTACTCAATTTGATTCTTATCTCAGATGTTTCTCCTCATTGTGGGGCTATACTTGAGAGACGCTTTACATGATTAGCTTTGAGATATATATGGTCAAGACTGCTTCATCCTCTTCAGACCGTAATATGGACCCCTGATGTTAGAGTGTGCAAAATCCTTCCTAGTTTCAGCTGCTATTCTTAAGTTGACCCCTTGAACTTTTCAGTGAACACCTGTTGGTTGTTTTTTTTTTTTTTTATTTTCAGTTCAATCAGCTGTTTCTTGCTTCTTTTTTCTTCTCTCTGTTATTGGTACTGTGCAGCTCTTGTAGTTGTTTTTTTTTTTTATGCCTACATTTTGTGTTTTATAGTGCTACCTTTATCCTAGTTTGTTTTAAATATTGTTCCTGGGCTTTTTATATTGCTACCATAATTGCTTTATCTGTTTCTATGGTGAGATTTAGATAGATTCCAAAACTATGTTGCTTCTGTTGCTATTTCCTAGAATCCTCTATGATTTGTATTAAAAAAAAATAAAAGCTATGCTTATGTCTTCTTTTGCCTACAATTTTTATATTAGTTTGTTATTGGCTTGTCAGGGCTGCCATCACAAAGTACCACAGACTGGATGCTTAACAACAGAAATTTATTTTCTCATTGTGAGAAGTCAAAGGTCAAGGTGTTGGCAGCATTGGCATTTTCTTGAGGACTATGAAAGAAGGTTCTGTTCCAGGTGTGGATGACTGTCTTATCCCCATGTCTATATATTATCTCCTCTCTTTTTCTGTGTCCAAATTTCTTCTTCTAAAAAAGACACCAATCATATTGGATTAGAGCCCACTCTAGACCTTATTTTAATTTAGTATCTCTTTTAAAATCTTATCTCTAAATGCAGTCAGGTTGTGAGGTACTAGAGGTTAGGGCTTCAACATACAAATTTGGGGGGACATAATTCAGCCCATGTCAACTATGTATGTTTTAACGACTTGAAAATCTGTAGCAATATCTCTGGTCAAAATTATTTTTTTGAGCTTCAGATCATATAGTCCAATACCTCTTGGACAGGTACACTTTCATACCATGTGTATGCTCTCAGTGGTTAGCACAGTTGATTGGATGAATAAGTTACCTAGTAGGCAGTTGGATATGTGGTCCTGCAATGCTTCAGACATAATATGTCCACAGTTGTCCTCATTTTATTTTCCTTAAACTTGTTATTCTTTTTGCCTTCATTATCTTGGTAAGTGGCATTAATATGGTCACTTTGTTTCTTAGTTATTATAACCAGGGTTATTATAAACTCTTCTCTCTCACATGCTATCTCTGAAGAGTTATAAAAGTCTTTAGTTTCTATTTCCTTAACATTTTTTCTCTATTCCGTTTTCTCCACCTGTGACAGCTGATATCTTGATTCAGAGCCCCCTTTATATCTTACTAGAGTCACCCCTTTAAATTAACATTGATTTTATTTATTTAGGAATTGGCAATACACTCACATGGTTCCAGGTTAAGAAGTTCTAGTGAAATGTCTGTTCCCACTCCTATTTCTCCACCTGGCTCACCTCTCCAGAGTAATTAATGTTATCAGTTTCTAGTGTTTCTTTCCAGAGATATTTTGTGCATATGCTGTTTTTCATGTACTGTGTGTATATTAAAATCATAAAATTCTTTTGTCTTTCTTACTTAAATGATGGCATACACTACGTGTTGTTCTACAATTTTTGTTTTTGTAATTTAATAATAACTTTTTGAGATCATTTTATATCAATACATAAAATGTTTTTTTAGCATTAAATTATTTCATGTTCTGGATGACTATTAAGCATTTAAGTGCCATAAATAACCTTGTATATAACCTTCTATGCATGTGCAAATGTAGCCATAGGATGAATTCCTCCAAGTGGAATTGGTGAGTCAAAAGGTATATAGATTTTCAATGCTGACAGATGTTGCCAAATTGCCCTTAAATTTGTCTTTTGCAATAGTTATTTTGACTGATCTCTCTGCTTTGAATTCACCCTCTTTGATGCTGCCAGAGACAATTGCTAAAATGAAACTCTAATCATGTTACTCTGTTTCTTAAAACTCATCAGTGACTCATAGTTACTTACCAGAAAAACCCGAACTCCTTGGTTTGGAAACCATAACCCTCCTTTTTGGGTATTTGCTTATATGGTCAGGCTCACTTTTTCATCATTTCTCTTGGTACATTTTACACTCTGGTTAAACTAGTTCATGTTTCTCATACAAGCTGTGCTTGTCCTCTGCTTGGAATACCTGATAATCCTTCAAAACTCAGTTTTGTTGCCTCCTATGAAATGGAGTAGAACACATGTTGATTCTTGGTATCACAGTGCCAGGGACATACCTCTAAGATTGCCCTATTTCACTGAAGAGTAATTACCTGTTCATATCTGTCTTTCCTAGCCTGTCAGTTAAATAGCTATAGAATTGATACCACATAAAGAAAATATAAAAGAAATATATAGAATCTAGTCAGGCAATAAGGAGATTCATTGAATCCAAGGAAATGAAGGAAATCATCTGTAGCCCCAGGTGGGTAAAGCAAACCATTTGCCCAAATGAGATGATTAAAAAAAAAAAATAGAAGTTATGATGAAAATTGGGTAAACGTGAAATGTATAGGACACCCATGGGAAGCATAATGCCAATATGCACAGCTACCTTTCCCATGGGAGGCATAATGCCAATATGCACAGCTACCTTTCCGGTCTCCTCCCTCTCACTTTATCTCCAGTAATATCAGACTACAGTATATAATTGTTCCTTAGACTAACCATACTGTTTTTACAGGTCATGCATTCTGCTTAGAACTTCCTTACTTATTTTAGCAGCTCTTCTCTCAAAACCCAGATCACACGTTAACTCCTCTGGAAAACTGTCCCTAGAACTGAATCATTTCTTTCATTCTAATACTTCTGAAACTTGAACTTCTTTTTTTCATTATTCAATCATATAATATTGTAATTCAGTTATTTGCATACCTATTGGCTTTGCCTAGCAAGACCAAGAGCTCTTTGAAGGCAGAAATATGTCCTGTTCAGTACCTCCAGGGCAGTGTTTTAGACATAGTAGTTGCTCATAGTAGTCAACTGACTGTGTACTCTGTCATCTGTAGTATAATCTAGCGGCCAAAACATGGGCTCTGCAATCAGACTGCTAGTTATTTTATTTTATTTTTTGGGAGGGGAAGTGAGTTTCTGATTTACTTATTATCCTAACAAAGGAATCACAGTAAAATAGTAGATGCTAAATAGTTGTTGAATTAAATCAAACTTCTGGTTAAAAGTTCCCGAATTAGAAGGAAATTTTTTTTTAATTTTATTTTTTTAATTTACATCCAAATTAGTTAGCATATAGTGCAACAATGATTTCAGAAGTAGATTCCTTAATGCCCCTTACCCATTTAGCCCATCCCCCCTCCCACAACCTCTCCAGTAGCCCTCTGTTTGTTCTCCATATTTATGAGTCTTTTATGTTTTGTCCCCCTCCCTGTTTCTATATTATTCTTGTTTCCCTTCCCTTATGTTCATCTGTTTTTTTTCTTAAAGTCCTCATATGAGTGAATTCATATGATATTTGTCTTTCTCTGACTAATTTCTCTTAGCATAATACCCCCTAGTTCCATCCACATAGTTGCAAGTGGCAAGATTTCATTCTTTCTGATTGCCAAGTAATACTCCATTGTGTGTGTGTGTGTGTGTGTGTGTGTGTGTGTGTGTGTGTGTGTATCACATTTTCGATGGACATTTGGGCTCTTTCCATACTTTGGCTATTGTTGATAGTGCTGCTATAAACATGGGGGTGCATGTGTCCCTTCAAAACAGCATACCTGTATCCCTTGGATAAATACCTAGTAGTGCAATTGCTGGGTCATAGGGCAGACTGCTAGTTATTAAAACAGGATCTATCACTTGCTAGTTGTGTGAACTTAGAGAAGCTACTGATCCTCTTCAGTGCCTCAATTTCCTTATGTCTACACTAGAGATATTAGTATTTACCTCATAGGATTGCAGTGAGAAGTGAAATAACCATGTGATTAGCATATAGTATATACTCATTTAAATATATAGCTGGCTATGTCAAATAATGTCTTTGGTCAATTTTGTTAAAAGCAGTGCCCAGATTCCAAAAGTCACACTTCAAGTCCTTGATGTTAATGTCAATTCCACATTCCATGTTCTGGACTCTTTAGATGCTTCCTACCTGCCTCCCCCCACCAACCTGCTGTTGATCTCTGGCAACATTTTTTTTTTTTAATGTTTATTTTTGAGAGAGAGAGAGGGAGAGAGAGAAAGAGAATGAACATGAGCAGGGAAGGGGCAGAGAGAGAGGAAGACACAGAATCTGAAGCAGGCTCCAGGCTCTGGACTGTCAACACAGAGCCTGGCATGGGGCTCTAACCCATGAACCGTGAGATCATGACCTGAGCCGAAGCTGGGTGCTTAACTGACTGAGCCCTCTGGCAACTTTCTTGAGTAGATCATTACTTATTTGGCATACAACCACTTAGGAAAGAAAGCAGTGTTAATCGAGATTGAAGAGGATTCATTAAGAACTAGTGATGGCAAATTATTCTTAATCTCACTTTTGAAGAGAGCATTATTAGACTCATACCTAAGGGTATGGATTCCAAAGTGGGTCTGAGGTAACTACTTAAGCACACACAGAAAAGAAAAATAAATAAAATATCCTAGGAGAAGAAAAATTAGGATTGAATACTCAAATTAAGGGGAGATGTTAGATAATACATGATGTATTAGTTACTAGGACTGCCATAACAAGATATCACAGATTGGGTGGCTTAAACAACAAAAATATATATATATTTTTTTAACAATTCTGGAGGCTTGAGACTGGAGATCAAGGTACCAGCAGAGTTGATTTCTTCTGAGGCCTCTCTCCTTGGCTTGTATATTGTCATCTTCTCCTCATGTATTCACATGTTCTCTTACGTTTGTGGTTTAATCTCCTCTTCTTGTAAGGACACCAGTCAGATTGGATTAGGATCCATCCTGATGACCTTTTAACTTAATTATCTATTGTGAGATCTTATCTTAAATACATTAATGTATTTTGTAATGGGGTACTGGGGCTTAGGACTTCAATATGTGAATTTTGGGGAGACATATTCAGTGCATAACACACAGTACTATATAGCATACAGTTCTGTCCAACTGCAAGAAGGGGACCATATGTTTGGTTCTGTAATTCCTTTTTTTAAAAATTTTTTTAGATGTTTATATATTTATTTTGAGAAAGAGACACAGAGTGTGAGTGGAGGAGGGACAGAGAGAGAGACATAGAATCCAAAGTAGGCTCCAGACTCTGAGTTGTCAGCACAGAGCCTGACATAGGGCTCAAACCCATGAACCATGAGGTCATGACCTAGGCCAAAGTTGGAGGCTTAATGAACTGAGCCACCCAGGTGCCCCCAGATTCTGTAATTCCTAAAAGTGAAAAAAAAAAAAAAAAAGCTGGGGGGATAAAATCACTTACAATATCCACCATACCACCATTCATTTGAGCTAAGACCTAAATGATGACACTGATATAGGAGCTGAGAATTCCAGGAAGAGGGCCCAAAGGCCCAAAGATGGGAAAGAATTTGGCTGGAGTATTTGGCCAGGTCTGGCAAATTCAGTAAGGGATTTTAGATTTTATTCTTTTGGCATGGGAAGGCTTTGGAAAGTTTTAAGTTGGGGGTAACATGATACAATTAATGGTTTAAAAATAATAATTGGCTTCTAAAGAAAGAAGGGGTGTGTGTACAAATGGGCAAGAGTAGCAGCAGTGAGACCAGCAACAATGCTACTCAAAGGGCTAGTCCTCAAAAAGATAAAGATGCATCCCTTCTATCACCAAGAAAGTTTTCTGATGGAAAAAAGACAGTCTGCAGCAAATGGTGTTGTGAAAACTGGACAGCAACAAGCAAAAGAATGAAACTGGACCACTTTGTTACACCATACACTAAAATGAAATCAAAATGGCTAAAAGACCTAAATTTATGACAGGAAAATCCTAGAGGAGAAAACAGGCAGGAACTTCTTTGACCTCAGTCACAGCAACTTCTTACTAGACACGTGTCCGGAGGCAAGGGAAATAAATGCAAAAATGAACTACTGAGACCTCCTCAAGATAAAAACCTTCTGCACAGCAAAGGAAGCAATCAACAAAATTAAAAGGTAGCCTACAGAATGGAAGAAGATATTTGCAAATGACTT